>NC_056737.1:239786715-239886715 GCF_019279795.1 Protopterus annectens
ACACACACATTGTTTCGGTATATAATGTGTTCTAAAAAGAGTCATTCATTACAGTTCTAAGTATCCACGTATATGGTTTAAAATATATAAAATAGGTGCCCCCCACACCCACCCTTACTATATATACTACCTCCAGGATCGTATTACATTGGGAAAAAGGGCATATACCTTTCAACAAAATGAGTTTCAGTCGTGAGCTTTCTGTGCTCCTTCAAATGAGTTTGTCTAGTGAGCTTTCAATCAAGTGAAACAGACACACACACATATATATATATATATATATATATATATATATATATATATATATATATATAAAAACAGACTTACCGCTGCACAACTACTATCACACTTACCCACACTAGCCCACCCACTCAAACCCACTCAGACTTCTACATCTGCCCTACAATCTTAAATCTCACAACTATATATTACTCACTAACAAAAATTACACCATCTCACCACACTAAGAAAAACTCTCATAGACCAAGCTCACAAACAATTAATATTAAAAAACACATACTGACACTCCTACAAACTCTGCTAACCTCTGGTGACATTCACCCAAATCCAGGTCCCCTCTCAGCAAGACAAACATCTGACCTGCTAATCCTAAATCTCAACATAAGTAGTATTACCAACAAGCTAACAGACCTACATGCATTCATAGCCCACTACAACCCTGATATACTCACCATTACAGAAACCTGGCTTAAACCCAGTATCCAAGATGAAGACTTTCTTCCCCCAGGGCATAATGCACTTAGATCTGATAGAAAAAACAGGAAAGGAGGAGGAGTAGCCATTCTCTTTAAAAACACCCTTAACCTCCAGCTCCTGCACACCACACCACCCACTTTTCAAAATGCTGAAGTCCTATTTTCTGTCCTGTCCATAAGAAACACCAAGAAGATCAATATAATATGCTGCTACATACCTCCTGGCAACAACTTGCTCATAATAGAAGACATCCTACACTGGACAAAGGACAATCTACCTCAGGAAACAATCCTACTAGGAGACCTTAACACTGACTGGGCAGCCTGTAACTCCAGAAGCCCCTCTAGTCATATCAATCTATATGGGTTCTCTCAACTAATTAAAGAGCCAACTAGAATAGATGAGAAAACAAAGAGAATCCATACTGGACTGGACACTAACCAACTATCCCAAACAAAACTATACAGTAGGCTGTCTCCCAGATGACTTAAGTGATCATCTCCCCACCTTCCTACTCCAGAAACACTCCAATCACCCCAAACCAGTAGTCTACAAATTTGTACGAGATGACCGTAACCTTACCCCACGATACCTAAATACTGTCCTAAGCCACTGCAACTGGGAACCACTACAGACACTCGGGTTAGGCCAGGCAGTAGACTTCTTCAGTACTACCTTCTCTAACATCATTAACAGTCTAGAACCGAGCAGAAAGATCAGAGTTAAAGCCAACTATGCACCCTGGCTAAATAGGGACACCAGAGCCTTACTAAAAGCTAGAGATAAAGCCTAGAAAATCTGGAAAACTGACAAAACCCCTAGCTCCAGACAATACTATCAACAGCTTAGAAACAAGTCCAAGGCTGAATCTAAAATAAACAAACAAAACTATTTTCTTAGCACCCAAAGGAAATATTCAAATAGTCCACAAAAATTCTGGCATACCATTAACTCCCTACTAAAGCCAGGCAAAACCACAAACCCAGCACCCATCTCGACTAACAATACCCTAGACATAGCTTCTCAATTTAATAACCATTTTACTAAATCCATCTTAGCCCTGTCCAGTCAAATAACCAAAAATAGTCTACCTCAGTCACACCCTAACATATCCCACACCATCCCCTCTTTCAGCCTATCACCAGTGCCCACCTCAACTATCAAAAAACTCCTCCTAAAACTAAAGCCAACCACACTAGCAGCTGATAACATACCTGCTGCATACCTAAAAATGGCTAGTGACTCCCTATCATATCCTGTCTCCATCCTTATCAACCGCTCCATACTAGAATCCTACATACCCAAACTCTGGAAAGCATCTCACATCATTCCTCTCCATAAAGGAGGTAATTCTCCAACTACCGACCTATTGCCATCCTTTGCCCCTCATCCAAAATTCTTGAGAAATGCATCCACTTGCAAGTGATGACATTTCTTAACACACAATCTACTATCTACCACACAACATGGTTTCCGTCCACATCACAGCACTACCACAGCCCTTCTATCCTTCACTAATTATATAAACCTTCACAGGAATGATAACAAATATGTATCAGCCATTTTCCTAGACCTCTCAAAAGCATTTGATATGGTCTCCCACTCCATTCTACTAGACTCGCTAACATCATTATCCTTCACCTCCTCTACTATAGCCTGGTTCAGAAGCTACCTATCTGACAGGCAACAATCAGTCCAGTGGAAAGGAACTCTGTCTACACAACTTCCAACCACCACAGGAGTCCCACAGGGCTGTATACTGGGCCCGCTATTGTTCTCTATTTTCACAAATAACCTCAAATGCTCTACACAACATGCCACACTCATACAATATGCGGATGATTCAACCCTGATCTGTTCTGCCTCATCTCCCGCCACCCTACATACACTCGCTCAAGATACCTTTATCTCAGTAGAAAAATGGATATCGGGTATCCAACTAATTCTAAATCCCAAAGACAAAACTGCTACTATTTACCCCTAATAGATAAAAAAAAAAAAAAAACCCTTACCATAACATCTAAGGACGGCACCACCATCTCCCCTTTTAACCACACCAAACTTCTGGGCATTGAAATAGACAATAATCTCCACTTTGATGTTCACATCTCACATACCATAAAACTAGTACACAAAAAACTAGGTTCCCTATACAGGCATAAGTCCTTTCTCTCACAAAAAACAAGAGTCACTCTTGCACAAAGCCACCTCCTCTCAACTCTATTATACGCAGCACCAATCTTTTCCCAAATCAGACAGTGTGATCTAGACAAACTAGAATCATGCTACAATAAAATAGCCAAGTTTGCTACTAACTCAACCTATAGAACCCATCACTGTGCTGCACTAAAAGAACTAAAATGGCTTGAGCTACCACAGCTACTTAACTATCACCAGCTGGGCACAGCCTACAATATTCTCAAATATCCTGAAAAAAACCCTCATTATCCAACCTACTTACTATCTATAATGCAAACCGGTACCTAAGATCCAGTGAAAAATCTCTCCTCTCCATCACCAAGGCTAACAATAATGCAGGGAAAGCGCTCTACTCCCACACCGTGCCAGAAATTGGAACTCTCTTCCCCTATCCGTGTCCACTGCCCCCTCCACATCCATATTCAAAAACTCCTTCAAATCACACCTTCTTAGTACCTGGTTATGCCCTTGTATCACGAAACCCTACCCATACTACTATTAACTCCCCAAATTCATCTCTGATCACATGCTGGAGCTCTGATCCCCTGTAGGCTTGGTCATCTGAAAGGGTACTTTCTACTGTAAAATCTTACTTGATATATTTTCTTTTCTTACCAATGTATGACTGACATTGTCTTTTTACCCATGTTCTATATCTTTTTACCTGGAGTGTTTTTATTAATTCTTGTTGTATCACTATGCTCAGCATATATTATGTAACCTGTTTTGTGTATTACGCTGGATGTACTGTATTTGTATAAATTGATGTTGGAGCTTTTCTCCCCGGGCCTCCGCTGAAAATGGACCTGGTCCAGTCGGAATTTTCTGGTTAACAAATGTAAAATAAAAATAAATAAATAAATAAATAAATAAATATATGATATATATATATATATATATATATATACACACACACATACACACACACACACACACACACACATATGATATATATATATATATATATATATATATATATATATATATATATATATATATATGTATGTATGTAGGCATTTATGTAAGAATGAGGCTAGAAAGGAAGCGGCGAGAAGGTAGGGAATTTGCAAAACTGCTCGTTCGGATCCTCTGCGTCTGCACATCAAAAACAGCTACCAGCTTTGGTATCCAAAGCTGGTAGCTGTGTTTGATCTGCAGACGCAGAGGATCCGAACGAGCAGTTTCGCTCGTTCCTTAGAATTTATAAGGTGGAGGACAGCCTTTATTGTAACCAGACAATGGTGAGAGTTTATGTTATTGGTCGTTTCTGCAGTTGCTGCACTTTAAGGTAGGGAATTTGTAGAGGCTTCTCTTCAGGTGTCCAAGTTCACATTCCTTGAGTGATGATGACGTGGTTCCTCGATTTTGATATTCAATGCTTCATAGTAGAACCATCTGCAAATACGCTGAAAAGGAGTGGTCTGAGAATGAAGTCTCAAGGGATCACAGAGTTAATGGCAGCACAGTGGACAAAGTAGACTTTTGTTTAAATGCAAAAGATCTCTTACGCAGCACTTAAACCAGGATATCATAAGATCAAAGTTAGCTGGTATTGGAGAATTAATATGACACTTGAGATTAACTAGGGTGGATGCTTTGGTCAAGCTGAAAAAAGCCAGCTCCATTCAAAAGTCTTGAATAACAAAGAGAAAAGAGTGCACTTCTCACCAAGGTAAATCCATGCTGGTATTAGGTGAGAATGTTGTATTTAAGTAAGCATTTAGCTGTCGGAGAAGTTTTTTTTTTTTTTTTTTTTTTTTTTTTTTTTTTTTTTGAGTGAGAGGATGAAAGCTTCTTTCCTGGAGGGAAGGACTTTGGACATTTGGACACACAGAATGATTAAAAAGATAACATACAGCGTATGCATATGCAATGAAAGCTTTGCAGCATTTTAAAAAGCATAAAACAACTCACTACCAAGTGTAATCAGACAGACTAGCAGTTTCGTTTTTTAGTTTGCTCTTGGAGGACATCAATTTTAGATGAAAAGGGGGAAGATAGGGATCACAGAATAAGGAGGATGGGTGGGTGTGGGGGGATGCTGGGGTATTCATTTCTGTAATATTCTGGATAAAGGTAAAATGTGACTGAGGGGGTTTGGTTTTCCCAAGACTTTGTTTATCCCAGCCCAGAACTTACTTGGAATATAAAACTATTGTGACTGGCTTTCTCTACAGAAACTGATTTTTTATCCAAGTATACTCTTTTTGACCTGGTTTCTAAGGTCTAATATTGGCATTTTGATGCTAAAAAGTAATGTTTTCCATACAGTTGAAGACTGACGCCTCTATGATGCTAATCATAAACCCAATGGCATTTTCGGGTTTGATTCCCAAAGCCTCATTTTCCTAATGTACAACTCTGAACAAGTCACTTGAACTAGTCATTTCTCCCAGTTTTCCCCTACTGGGACCATGATTCCAGTGGACTTGCCCATTTACGTTTTTTTGTACTGTGTTGGTTAACATTAGAAAATTTGTGGGAAATATTTTGTTTGGTTGACAATATATTTGTGAAGATGAGGGAGTCAGTTGCTATAGTTTATGAGGAGGGGGAAAGCAGCTCACAGTCTAGGGTGGGTATTTTAACTGCTCTGTTTCTAGCAGTAGATGAAGGGATATAATTTAGTTCTTTTCCAACATCCATTGAAGGCACTAAGCTACTGGTTACTTAAATAAAGGGGATGAACCCTGAACAGAGAAGGTTCTGGTTGAGTCTGTGGTTATTATGAGGCCTAAGAGAGTAAATGCTGGAATGGAAAATGGGGTTTAGTGGATTCATGGTTGAGCAGTGAGAAGCAGAGGTCAGACATGAAGACAAGAGGATCATGTTTTTGTAGTTGGTCAAAAAAGACCATAATAAGTGTCACTGTAGTTTTCCAAAGTATGTGAGGAGGCAAGTAGTAATGCAGCTTTTCAAACTCTGAAGGGGAAACTGGGGGAGGTAGTGAACAATTGCAGTTATGAGTTTAGTTGTGGGATGTATTGAAACACTGACTACTAAGCAAGTCTGATAAGTATCTGTTAGCATCTGATGAAGTAGCAGATGGGGTATTGTACAAATAGGATCTACGCATTAGGAGATGGTGCCCTCCTGTTCTATTAGGTAGCCGTTAAAATGGAAATCATAATGTGAAAACTGAAAATGAAGGCTTTGTGATTTGTACTTGATCTAGACCTAACACAGGCCTACAATGTCTTCAGTCATGACCTGCCAGAAATGTGAGCTGGTTGAGCCCACAAGAGGCTAAGGAGAGTCCGTTAGACCCAGTGAATGAGGGGAAGAGTTTGTGGCATCTGAAAGTCAGCTGTGAGGAGGTAGGCTGGGGGGATGACTTGAGAAATTTAAAATTTTGAGGAATAAAGATTACAAGGTGAGAAATAATGGTTGCTCACTAAGGGATCATGAGGATAGAGTTTGAGTAGTGCAGGCTTCTGAGTCAAGAGAATAATGTAGTTTGAGTAATTTCGATGACGTTAGTAGAAAGTAGAGGAGAGACACTGGCAAATTTGGCACAGGCCTAACCATGGTGAGTTGAAGGATGAGGATGTTTAAAGATGAGGCAAAAAAGTTATTTTTAGGGCGTTTGGAGAAGAGCAAGATACAAGTTACAAGGCATAGAGGAGGTGATAAAATAATGACACAGATTTGTTAACCAGGTAGGCCCACTGCACACACAATCCCTTTTCAGGGGGAACAGAGGAACAATGTCTGGTTAAGTGATTTGCTCAAGGTCACACAGTAAGCAAATGAAGGCTAAGGAAATCAAACGCTGTACCAGATAAACTATAGTTCACAGCCTTTACCCTCAGCACAAACTACCAGATGACCAAGGTGATAACAGATTAAGAGAAGATGGTGATAAGTTGTCAGGGTAGAAAGTTGAAAGCTGATGCCCACCACGTTAGCTGCTACCGAAGTTAGTGCTGATCCAAAAGAGAAGGAATGGTACATGTAGAAGTTACGAAGGTTAGCGGATGAAAGCTTACTGTTAAGCTGCCAGCAAAACAGAACTTCAACAAGCTATCCATTACACACACACACACACACACACACACACACACACACACACACACACACACACACACACACACACACACACCACTGTCATAGCAAAATCAATGGTGAAGTGGGTTATACGAACCTAAATGAAGACAATGAACCAAGTATTTCCCACAGATTCCTTGATTTAAGAATCAGGGACTCGAAAGTTTTTCCAATGTCACTTCCACAAAGAAACGCTACACCTGGGAGAGGAGAGACTGGTAGTTGAGAGACCTTAGGTATAGCAAAGCAGAAGACAAATCCTAACAAATCTTCAAGACTTAGTAACATGGTCAAATAATATGGCCTATGAATGCTATAGCAGGCCAAGTAATAGTCAGTTTTAGGCTGTTTAGAAGCAGTGAGTATCAGTCATCAGTGGGGTGAAAAGAATACACACCTTCTCAGGAGCAGTAGGTCCCCAATTTTCATATGTGCAAAAACAGAATTATTACCGGTTAGCGTCAGTAGAAAAGTGACCTAAGATTCCTTCTCCTCAAGTTCCATCTGAACCTCTCCTAAGGAAAGGGAAGAGGAGCGACAAGCTACGCCACAGAGGACCTCGACAGCATGGAGGAGTCCACAAAATAATAGCCTTATTTATTCAACTCCCAACCAAATAAGTGAACTGATCGGTCTCAAATTATTTTCAACTATGAGACAGACTAGAAGGGCAGGAGTAAATGTAGTATACAGGGACATTTTAAGAGTAACTAATCACTACCTTACGCTGGAAAGGGTGGATGAAGCTGGAGTTCCCATTAAAATAAAACCATGCAGAGGTACAAGGGAAACGTGCATACCTGCACATATCAGGTGACCAGTGGTTAGGGCAGGACTGAGTTACTAATCCTGGAGATGTGATGCAAATGTTTTCATTGCCTGCCTAAGTGCCTGTGCAGAGTAAAGAACCATTCCTATCCAGCACACAGACTGAGACCCTGACTTCTATGGTGACTCACCATGGACATTCAGGGGAGGAGGAATCTCTGACTACTAGCATCCAAACATAAGTATGTTTTTAACAATGGAACATATGACTAAGATTTTGAAATGTAGCTGGGTAGATTAACAGGATGTTTGGCCAGGTGATGTATTTAAACAGTTTTGTCACTTCTGCTGTGTTCTGATGAAGTCTTGTATTTTACATGACAAATGTGCTCAACTAACATTGTTTTTAACATTAAATGATTTAAGAAGGTTTACAGTGTATTCGTGTAATTCTGTCTTTTAAGCTGCTTGAAACACTTTTTCTTATCCTTCTTTATTTTAATTTTTTCTCTTTACCTGTGACCTCCCTTAGGTGGCCCGTATTTTGCTCACTATCAGGTCACAGCACTGCTTCCAACATAGTAAGACTGTTTACAGTGTCATTCTGTCCTGGAAGAGGCATTTTTCCCCATATACCCTTGCTCTCAGACAAGCACACTGTTGGGTCCTCGGTCAGCCTTGTCCTTTAGAAAGCTCTCCTTATAGCTCCCCTTTCAGAAATGGGACCAACAAAATCATCTTCTATAAAGGTCTCTGTATATATTTACCCTTTCAGTAATGGAATTCACACAGTCATCTTCTAAAGCGATTGCTGTACAGATCCCCTTTCAGCACTGGGACCCTCATAAAGACAGAAGGTGAACAATTCCTTATGGCAAGAATCATTAATTTATACATTATGCATCAAAAAACACAGTCCACTCCAATACATGCATATGATGATCCAAGTGAGTTCCAGAAACCACGTCAGTAAGATTACAGCTATGACTGGACTACTGCAATGTCAAACCAACAAGACAAGACGTATGGTAATGAGTACAATTTTCCTCAGTTTTTTTTGTTTCATATACACAAAATGTAACAAACTGTACCCCTGCCGAAATTCACCTCATTTTATTAATTTTGTTGTGAGCAGACTGACTATAGGGGGTCATTTTTCAGCTACAGCCTTATTAAACTAACATAACAACCAATAAATGGCAACAAACATTACAAAAGCAAGTATCTATTAAAATAATTAATAAACTAAAGCAGGTTAAAACATTAAAAGCATACAAAGTTTGTATGGTAAAAGCTAATGTAATGTGGGAACCCATGATAACTAAGTTACATAATAAAATTTTAGAGCTTTACACTTCCAATGTTTACAAATGCATACGAACACAGCATACATCACAGAATATTTACGAGACTTAATTGGTAGTGTACAATTAAGCTTACCTCCAAAGCTTCTTTGCGTGTTTGCGTTAATGCACCCAAGTTATCCCACTGGTCGCAGATCTTCTGGCACTGGGCATTCACGCTCGGAGAGTCATAATAATCCAGCTCACTATGGGAAAGAATCAGAACACAAAAGTAAGACTTGTTAATACAAATGCTACACCCATTTTCAAGTGCAACAAAAATCATCACATAATAATGCTACACTGTAAATGGTTAGCCGTTGTAGAGGAGGTCATAAGGATTTGGGGAAGTAAGAATGCAGAGGATTTTATATTACTGGGATCAAAAAAGAAGTGTGCTTTCTTCCATTCGAGACTTCTATTAATGGCTGCACAACTGCTGCACTGGTGATTACCCTATGATACATGATTATCTTTTTCATTCCTCTAAATCTGGATAATACTTGAAGGATGGTGTGGGGATGCTAACATTGTGGGGAGGGAGCATTAACTACACTGGGAAGGGGAAAGTTACAGTAACAGCTTTGAGCATGCACCCTCCTGAGTAATTGTCTTGTTTTTCCAGTTAGATGGTGCCAGCCAGTGAAAATAAGAGACTGCTGGAGGGTGTTTTCTGGCAGATTGCGTGTGGATACTGGCTACAGACACAGTAGTTAGAAGTTTGACTTACATGAAGCACAGCACTAAGAAGGATTTAAGTTTAAGGCTGATAAAGTTAGCAAAGAAGGGTGGATTCCAAAGACAGGTAAAGAAAATCACCAAAGTAGAAGCAAGGAAATAAGGTAAATAACAGGCAGTAGTGGGAGAGTTCCAGTGATTAGGACAGCAAACACATGCAATCACAGGTTACTTGCACCAAAAATAAGCACAGTCCCTTCTATGAAGGTACCAAGTGATTCATTCCTGTGGGTACCCCATTCTTGTCACCCCCTCTTAGTAAGATATAGTGTGCAGCTCAGACCACCTTTACAGCTCCACAGCAATGCCATCAGCCAGGTTCCAGATTTCTCAGTAGTGACAGCAAAGACTATTTTAAATTAGGCTTTTATGCTACTTTATCTTCTGTCAACAAGGAAAGCCAACTAGGTCATTTACAGAACTGATTTGGGAGGGTTGTATCTACAGTGAATGGGGGTGTTCATCTATGTCCTTAACCTCATACACTAGTGTATTTCAATTTTAACATAACTTGGGAAGAACAAAGTGAACAAGATGGTAATTTTAGTGAACAGAACTCCAAACCACAAATACAAGATGCTTTGTTATAATAGAAAATGACCTTGGTGAGATAATCAGAATATAAACTTATGCAAGACATGTGTTAAAACAAATGAGACCACAAAACTGGACTATGCACCACAAAAAATATAATGGAAGATTTAAACATAGCAGTTCTCAGGAACTTCAATAATTAAAACCAAACTTCTCATAATGTGAAGAAAAGGGAAGCATATTAAGAAGTAAATATAATAAGCCACACCCTCAACCAAACCCAAAAGGGAAAGCATGCTGCTGCTGTCGCCAAGTTTACAGCAAGAAATGTGGGTAAAAAGATTGGAAGCAGGTCCCACATTCCAAACTGCAAGAAAGCAAACTGTGGAAAATGAGACTCCCATATCCTTGGTGGAAGCTAAATGTATATCAACTACTTATGATGACCTGTAGAAATAGCATCATAAAGAAACAAATTAGTTACTTTACAGAGTGGGAAATGAGCTAGAACTACGCATAATTTACACAGTCAGGAAATTATCAAAGTAATACATTAAAAGCCATGCTCTTTGGCATACTGGGAAAGCCATGACTATGCCGTAGACAACTTGTATTTGAGAAGCAGCACATGATGAAAAGAGCCACTGGATGGGGAGCAAATGAAAGGCATTTTCTGGGTCATCCACCCTGGGGGATAGGAGGAGGCACTCCGACCAGCAGCTGGGCACCCAAATAGGAGTGTAGTGGTGAACCTGGCAGCATCTAGGGCAAAGTGATGCCACACTACAGAATAAGTCAGAAGTGGTTAAACAAATATAGAGGCATACATGCCCTGCAGGGCAGTCACAACACATACAGCTTGCTCACTCTATTTGACTCTAGTCTCAGAGGGAACAAACAAGGGACGAATAGGGCACTCATCTCAGTCACGGAATGAATGGGCCCATATTGTTCTCATGTACCAAGACCAAAAGGACATGCACGTCCCTTCCCAAAAGAGGGATGAATAACCCGATGTGGTACAGGGAATTAAGACCTAGGGTAAATCACGTGAGGACTTAAAAACATTATATTTATAACCAAAAACATTCTGCCTTAAAAAATGGATGCTGGCATGCAGAGCTTAATTCTAGTATGAAGAAGAAAACAACTGCAGAAGATGTTGAAATTGTATGCATATGGGAAAAATGAACCATCATAAAATTAATACAGTTGCAGTAAATGAATGTCACATTGAAGGATTCATTTAAAAATGTGAAGAGTTAAAAAATACTAGGATGTAATGCTTTTGTTTTAAAAAGCAGATGCAAGCTGTTGAAACCACAAGCAACAATATAGATGTATTTATTTGTTAATCAGTGTAGAGCTTATACAAACGGACCATTTTCAGGCTCGGTCCGTGGAGTACAAACCTCACAGATTTTGCTGTAAAAATTAGAAATGAAAAGTCTGACCAACATTATCTCAAAGTGGAATTTGCTGTTGCTGATGTACTAAATCACCATTAGTTCAATGAGATGCTTAACTTCACTCAAAAAAACTAACTTATTACAATGTTTTTCCAGTCACTGGTAATACATTAGTCTTAATCTTACATTTCTGCCATTTCTTGACACCATCACCCTTATATGACCATCAAGTCTTCTCCCTGAACGGCCATTAACCTACTTGTTCCCCTCAAGTGCTACACATGGTGCGGTCATCCGCAGTGGACAAGTTGTTTTTCACTTTAGCCAGAACATCTGCAGGAGGAAAAGCAGCAGGTACGAATTTACTTCTAGAACACTCAGTGCACACTTCCAGGGATATCAGTACACTATGTATACCACCAGACATGCCCTCTACCTTGAGACACAGAGGCAGGCTAAGCCCCTTCACTATAATCCCACTCCCCCTGTCAGCTCCAGTGGGTGCACAATCCACTAGCTGCATTCATCTCATCTGGGGTCAAGGTGAGGGGCACTGCCGCCCATGCCAACAGGCTCTAAGGTAAATACTTCGCAATCGGTCTGTAGACTAACGTGCTTAGCCAATAACCAGATGGCGACAAAAGGTGAGAACTAAACCCTGTACCCTGTGTCTGTGAAACATACACTTTAACCACCATGTCAACCCCAACAAGCAATACAAGCATATATATTTGCCTGATTTAAATGGGAATTTCCATAGCACAAGAACCAGAGATGCAACAGCAAATACCTTTTTCAATATCTAAGTAGACACTGTGTGTGGCCAGTCCATTACCAAGTGCAAATGCTTCATCTTCAAAAAATATCTCCAGATTAAGAAAGGGCATTCTTTAAGAAAACTATGCTACTCTCTAGTAATATTAGCTCACCAGTGTCTTCCGGGATACATTAAATTATCCCCTGCTCCATAACTCTGCAAAGAATACAACTGAAGCTGCTAGAACAGTAACTATAATGGTCTCTGGTAGTACTGCCCTTGTGTATGGAGACAATTACAGCCTAATGCTAGACTTTTGGAACATGTTCTTTTATAATTAGTTTATTACCAAGGATACATAAGGGTTGTGAAGACTATTCCTTATGTTATACAGGAAGATGAAAAAAATGTTGTGTACACAACTTCATAATGTTGAGAGGTGGATACTACTCTTAGTGGATAAGAATGTAATACTTACTGCATTAGATTTTTTGAAGCTGGAAAATAATTTTTCTATCAGGGTATCTGTGATTAATTGACGAGCAGCTGTTACTGCATTACTCAAGTACTTCCTCCTGAACTTGATGTTAGAGCCTCAGACTGGTTAGTACTGGGTTAATGTCTACATCTGGGTTATTAATGGATTTGTCTCTTTCATAAAAATTCCTGTGTATTATGAGCGGCTCTAGTTTTGCTCATGTAGATACCTTCCTTACTAGTCGATTCAAGCATACTCTGGACATGGTGTTCTATTTGGTCTGCTGACCTTTGACCTGCTGGTAGTGGTTTCAGTCTTGTGGCCAGATTATCAGACTTGCTTTTGCTTTACCCAGATTCCACATCTAGCTCCAGAACTGGTAGAATGCAGGTGTTTCATGCTATAACTGCTGACAGATTTGCTCCCCCTTTCTACCCATTCATTTTGGTGCTCAGGATTGAGGGATGAGCTGCTTCTGCATACAGAAAAGCGATCATCTCACTACTGCATCTCCTTTTGCCATCACTTATATCCACACATTCATCTCACTCCATGTGAGCCTTGGTTTGATGTAGATGTATTTAAACATAAGAGACTTGTGTGGAAGCCTCAGTATAAATGCAGATGTACTGGCCTCTTTCATGCCAAAATAAATCCTCATAAATCCTAACACACGACCAAGAAATGTTTCGAACCTAAGCTTTCCACTGTGTTAGTACTATTTTTCATTGTGTGTTACTACGGTTTTTCGTTTTTTATTTATACCAACTTTCTTTTCTGCACCATGTTGGTAATGCTTTTCTCAGTTATACCATGGCAAAGATGTATGCACATTTATACGTTTTACTATTTTCTATTATGTGCTTATATATTTACTTTGCATATAAGCACCATAGCAGAGGGTGAAAAGCATCTGAGGACCATTTCACTTACTCAGTCAACAACAAATAAATTAATAAATAAATATGCTGCAATCCTATTGAAAATATTTAAAATGTATATTAAACCTATAAATGAATACAACTCGTTATTTTGTATATTTTCAAGAGGTGGCATCTCAATATCAGAAAGGTTTCAAAGAAAATTTAATAAAATAAATATGGAGTGCAGGACAACCACTTATCAGGAACATCTAGCTAAATGTAACTTGCTTTCTATCAGTTAGCACTGGTTACATGCCAGACTGTGCCTAGCATATACTGCACTTAATGTTAAACATAACTTTTGTGCAATGCTAAGTTGCTTTTCACGGGGCAAGTTATACCTTTCAAATAGCAAAACAGAACCACTTCTAGATCAAGGTTTATCATCAAACATATCATGAGATCATGGAACAGACTGCCATTACAAGAAAGGAAATGTAATTCAATAGACTCAGTCAAGAAGTCTTTAGTTACTTGGTTTTGGTTAGATGTCGAACTCTATAGCCTTGGGGCCTACATTAGGATGGTCCTTGACCTTACACAGCTTACCAGAGACTATGAAACTATAATGCATGGAAAGAACTTTACCCAATATAACCACTCTAGAAAATCCTGCACCACTCAATAACAAATACTTTGAACTACTCGCAACAAAAATATCAAGTAATACTAATGCACACTATACAAACACACACACACACACACACACACACACACACACACACACACACACACACACACACACACACACACACACACACACCAAAGACATGCCAAATAATGCATATGACTGCAATAATCAATATCCAGCAGAATTCAGACAACTATAAATATAGTAAACAAGCTCGGGGCAGCACCCTTACACATTTTAATTTGTAAAATACAACAGTCAGTAATTCGTGTGCACATGGCATTCATGCAAAATCAGCATCTTCATGTTAAGAAGAAATGTCAAAATATTCCCTACACTTTACATATGCTGCAGGAATTTGGAATCCCCTAATGCACTAGAACGTGTTAGAAGCAAAAGACAATTTCTGAACAGTTTTCTGTTTTACCATAAAAAATCAGTCTAAAAATTAAGCATCTCTAAACTTATAGCACAAAGGGGTACCTTTAGTTAGCAGAGCCCTACAGTGATGAACTATATAAAACTTCCACTTAGAATATACCCACCCATGTATCAGCAAAAGCATGTCACTACCCGCATTCATTTCTACTCAGTTTTCGGACTTAAAAACACTTGCATTTTGGTCCACTCTACAGCAAATAATTCTAAACTTCTAATATAAAATGGGGATAAAGTAAATTATCACCATTTATCCACATACACTTCTAAAATCTACCATGTGTGTAGTCAGAGCTAAGTAGTACCTCCCTGTTGTCACTTCCTGTGCTGATTATCAAATACGTGGATGGGACTTTTACACGCAAAAGCTGCAATTCATAGTAGAGTTTTCCCATTTTTAATTAATGCATTTATTTAATTATTTGATGCACATTACAAATCTAGTGCACTAAAAATGTTTAGCCAAGCAAAGTTATAATTCTCTTTAATGGGGTCAAGGCAAGGGAGAACAGAGAAAGAGAATGACTGGAGAATGGAGATAAGAGATTGAAAGGTGGACCAAACGTTAGGGCTAAAAAAAACTATTGGAAAATACAGAAACCTGAAATGGTGCCATACCAATAAAAATGACAGGATACAGAAAGGACAACTTCTGGATGCTTGAGGTAGGAAACTCCATATAAAAGCCCAAAAAGATGGAACGACACAGTATAATGCTTTTATAGCCACGTTGCAGCTAATTATTACAAGAAATAATGCAGTTAAACATAAAACATGCAAATATGTACAGAAACAACTCCTAAATCAAAACTTACAATACATATTTAAAATCTGATTCAGCTTAGCAATACTTGTATATCTTTAGCATACATCATTACACTGCTCAAACTGCCTTTCTTATATTACACATTTTATGGTCTGAAGTAAAGTCAATCACTTTTGACAATCTCTTCATAAAATGTATTTTATGTCGCTGCTTGCTGGCTGTTAAACATTAGCTTTGTAAAACAATACTTTTTAATCACCACCACAAACCTTGCTCTTACAAAACAGTACAGCAGTAACTACATCTTCAAGTGACATCACTGTAATCTCCATCCTGTCAAACAGTACCACAAGGAATTCAGAAGTCCCCACAGGTATCCTACACAGCAATGAAATACAGATACATACAAAAGGCAAAGCAGTGCCACAAAAAAAGTCCTCCCAAATAGTAACAGCTTTGCACAAAATTTTACTGAGGTTTAAAAGCAAGCAAACATCTTTAGGTATCAGAGACCACTAGACATCAATCCAAAAAAAGCCACATTAATAGTAAACTTTATCCTAGAGGCATGTTAATGGGAAAGTCTCTTGAGCATGGTTTAAAAAGTATTGCTTCTTACTTCAGTTCCTGTGCAATTGCAGCTATTTGCTCGACACGGTCCTGGTGAGCGGCCAGATCACTTTCAAACGCTTCATGTTTCTTTAATAAAGCTTTGATTTCAGACAGAGTAGCTGTCTCATAGTCCTTCTGTTTCAACATCTCCTCCTTGCCTGCAGGGGGAGGTAAAACACAAAACATTTGACAGAAATGAAATCGGAATGTAAAAAGTACACCACGCCATTTTGAAAAATCTTTACCTAGTTGAAAGCAGTAAAGAAAAGCTAACAAGAAACAGAACTATAGCAACAGAACTGCATACAGTAAAAACTTAGTTGTAAGGACAGTATAACCTTTTCAATTATTTTAGAGCAGGAATGAGTTCATGCAATGTATAACAAGCCAACAAAAAAACAATTATTTTAGTTTGCCAGACTGCTCCAAAGAACATCTTTCACCTACCCTGTGCTCTTTTAAACCTTTAATTTACTCTGTAGTTCCCATTCAGGGAGACCATTCTATTTATTAACATACTCTGTGTGAAGCAGTATTTCTTTTTGCCTACAATTAAATTTGACCTAGCCATTTGAAACTGTCCTCTTTTTGAAGCTTCAGTCATTTTTTAGTTTAATTCCTTAAAAGGTCATCAGTATGGTAAAGGAAACCTAAATCATGTTACCCCTTAGCCTTTCATTCCATAGGGTCATAGGATGATACTAGGCTATTGGCCCGGAGGTCCCTATAAGCCTAGCCTAGAATTTCGCGCATGTTCTCTCAAAGTCAGCACCTGTTTCCCCTATCCTGCAGAGAGACAGGTGGGATCCAAAGGGTGTATGCTCCGTTTCCTATCCAGTCATCAAGGTTCCTCTAGATAGATACTCTTCTTGACATGGAGAGGGAGTCTATTCCACAGATAAGGGAGTCTTTGTGACACAAATATATCCCGCCAACAAGTTCTATTAATACCACAGACCAGGTTAAGGCCTTGCATGTGGGTTGCGCAAGTGGAGTTTGACTTATGGATATGCACAGCAACTCCATCAAGGATGGGTCTGAGATGGCCTTGTATGACACACACAGGTCACCTCTGAGCAGTCTGTACAAGACTGAGAAGAGGGACGGGGCCTTTAGCCTATCTATACAGGACAGGTGTTTGAGACCCTGGAGTTTCCTGGTCAGGAACCTCTGTGGTCTCTTCAGCTGTTGCATGTGCTTGGCAAGGTACATGCTGATGGGGGCACTGTACTCGATAATGGGTCTGATAAGGGAGGAGTGCAGGAATGTTATGATCTTCTTGTTCCTGGATGAAATACCCTTATTTATAAGGTGGGCCATGTAGAAAGCCTTCCGTACAACGGAGGCAATGTGGTGCTCAAAAGTCAGGCTGTTATCAACCTGGGTGCCCAAGTTCCTCACGACTGACTGCGCGCTTAGTACTTTGTTATTAACATGATAATTAGTGTGGATGCCATTTTCGCCAAAGGGGATAATGATGCATTTCTTGGCATTCAGTTTGAGGCCATGCTTCTGGCACCAGTCATTAGATTGGGTAAGGCCCTCTTGGGGGATGTTCACATCACTAGGGGAATTTAAGACAGTGCCCAGCTTGCAGTCATCTGCAAACTTGGTCAGCCACAGACCACTGGTTTTGGCTTGCACCTCAGAAAAGTATATCCCAAACAGCAGAGGCTCCAAGACTTATCCTTGGAGTACACAGCACATTACGGGTCTACTAGTAGAGGTGGCTTCCCCTATTTTGACCGAGTAGGTTCCATCAGTGAGCCAGTTAACCACCCATCTGGTAACATTACGGGTTGATGCCTAGCTGGTAGAGTTCATCTACTATGCTCGAGTGGGGAATTGTGTCAAAGGCTTTGGTTAGGTCATGGCAGGTGGTGTGCACCATCTTCCCTCGTCCATGGCTTTGGTGACTGTTTTAAAGAACTTGACCAAGTTTAACAGGCATGACCTCCCTTTGACAAAACCAAACCGTGTGGGACCAAGCATTTGGAGGTTGCCAATGTCCTTGTTTATAAGGTCCATGATAATGCATTCCATGGCCTTGCAGTTCAGGCTAGTTAGGCTGATGGGCCTATAATTGCCTGGATCAGTGAACTCTCCCCCTTCATGTAGAGGGATGATAATGGCTGTCTCCATTCAACTGGGACAAAGCCAGTGCTCAGGCTTTGGTTGAATAGGATGCCTAATGGACCAGAGAGCTCATGCCCGAGTTCATGTAGGATACAGCCAGGGATGTTATCTGGTCCCATGGAGACTGTATTTATTGCCTTTGAGAGGGCATTAAAGACCTGCTCCCTGGTGATGAGGGGAGGGGGGCAGGTGCTGGGGATGTCCTGGTTTACTGATGGGGGAGACAAGGGGTTGAAGTTTTCACTGAACCTGTCTGCCAGCAGGTTGGGTCTATCTGTGGCATTTGTGTATGTGGTGTTACTGACCACCAGTTCAGAGCAGATTTGGGTGTTATCTTTGAGATTGCAGACATATGTAAAGAAGGTCTTGAGATTGTCCTTAGTGGATATAGCCAATTTAGACTCAAAATTAGCCTTAGAGGATTTCAACAGTGACATTATTTGCTTGTTCAGACGAAGGAGAGATTGCTTCCAATTTGGCACCTGCTCCTTCTTGGTCCCGGACAGCAATTTTTTCTTTTTATTATAGAGTCTGTTTATTGCTGCTGTCCACCAGACAGGTTTACTCTTCCTTGAGGAAGATGATTTGGTCCTGTCATGTATTGCTGAGTCCATACAGCTATGTAGGTGCTCATATAGTATTTTGGTGTAGGCTTGGACATTAGTGCTAGTTCCAACTGGAGGGACAGTGGCTGTGAAGCTGCTTATACCTGCTCCAAGGAGACTGTAGTCAGCTATGGAAAAGTTTTTGTTTGACCCTGACAAGGGGGGGTCAAGGGAGATGGTGGCTTCAAAAGTGATCGCTTTATGGTCGGATCTTAACAAGGAGGATTATACTGTAGGGGTGTAACTGTGGCTACTCATGTAGGTTAGGACCAGGTCCAGGATATTTTCACCTCTCATAGGGGTGTTGAGAGGTGAAGCAGGTCTTTGAATGCAGTATTCCTGCTGATTCCAGAGAGCCACAGAACTAGGAAGATTACTACAACTGCAACTCTGGCATCCATACCCTTTAAGAAGCTGCCCAGAGATCTATCTCATGTTTTAAATTGGCAGATCACAGAGTATCAGCCAATCAAAAAAACACAGCATGAATACAGATCTCAGACAACCAAGTATAGCCATGGAACTTTTACACACTGAACATCATGGGAGTTTAGTTTCTCCTGCATAAACATATAAACAGGAAAAGCTCCACAGAGTAAACTAAAATAAATTTCACGTGTTCAACCACAAAAAATCAAACAAATAAAAGCAGACTTTATGCTATGGGAGAAGATCCCATAAACCTATACCCACCATTACTTATATACACTAATTCCATGGTAGTACAACCACAGAAACAATACTATGATAAACACACGACTAAAATAATCAGTAAAGTTGGATGCAATGCAAATCACAACGAAGAAAAGGTCTGGTCCCCATTACAAGGTCCTGGGCCTAGTAATGTGTTTTTGCTGTAGTCGTAGCAATTAAATCCAAATGTGATCACTCATAGTCCTTTACTTGTACTGTTCTAATCAGTCCCCCCCCCCCCAGTTTGCATACCACCTTGGATTGTTTGCCAAGTGCAGTACTTTTCCCCTCTATGGTCAGAGCCCAGCTACCATCTAAAGTCAAATATTGCTAGCCTTTATATCAATTCTACTGGCTACCCTGTTGACCACAGCTGCCTCGTTTTGCTGTCATCTACAAAGAGGCTAATCCTGTTTTATATGAATACTATTATGTCATACTTGAAAAAAATTATGCAGCACAACACCCTGGACTGATCTCTAATATTCAACACTTCATGCTGTTTTCCTGATAGCAGCCCCTCTAACAGTAACTTCCAAGACAAATACATTGGTCCCCTTATGTGATCTTTTTCCATGATTTTTCAACCACACAGGTCTTACCCTTGTGGTATAGAGAAGAAGGGTTTACTAAAGCTCAGATATATTATATCTATATTAGGTTAATCTGTCATGACTTTCTAGCCATAATCCTACATATTACTGAGATCAACCCTACTGATTTGAAAGTTGCCTCTATAGTAGGCAGAAAAAAAGGTACAAATGCACTACGGCTGACACAGCTCCTAATAACAGTCTAGAAATTGGCCACAGAAAGTAAGAGCAGAAACATCATCTCATCCCTCCTGGCGTAAGCATTTGGTGCTGTCCCATCACAACAGTAGATTCATGGGCAAAATGACAGAAGTACATTTCATATGAATACAGGAGTGTGAGCACAACCAAATAATGATTGCATTCTAGCTAATCATCATGGGTGTACGGATACATGCACCCACCCTGAGCTTGGCATAGAAAGTACTGCATTAAGCTTGTCAACCAACTGACTGCAGGTGCAATGACAAATCTTCTAGCATTGTATGGGGATATAGTTGCAATATTCAGCTCTTGCCCTTATTTTTCTTTTATTTTACTTACTCTTTGTTGAGCAGGCTAGTCCCACTAATCCAGTGTCCTCATTTCAGGTGAGATCGAAAAATGATATTCATATTGACAAGGGGAAATTTAGTCATTGAACTCGGGACCTTCACCTATTCTGTCATCTTTAAGTGCCATGGGATCTTTTACATCCACACGAGGTACCACCAAGTCAGGCACAAAGGACCTTAGTTTAACTTCTCATCTGAATGATGATACACTTAGGAGTGCAGCAGAAAATTAATTCAAATACCTGGCGAGGGAATAGAACACACAGCCTTTTGATCCTTGGCCCCCTGTTTGGCATCTACTTCTCAGAAGTACGGGCAAACATAGGAGGACTATGGCTGACAAAGTTTGCAGATGACTGCAAACTGGGCGCCATAGTGGAAAGTACATCGGACACAGATATCCTTCAGAGGGGTCTCACGGAAACTGAAAACTGGTGCCAGAGCCATGGCCTGAAGTTAAATGCCAAAAAATGTATAGTCATACCCTTCGGGAAAAACAAGGTAACCCCAAGCTACCATATAGGTGGCAATCCATTAAGCACAGAAGAGGTCATCAGGGACCTGGGGACCCAGGTTGACAGTGGCCTTTCTTTTGACACTCACATTGCTAAAGTGGTTAGAAAGACCTTCTACATTGCCCACCTGATCATGAAGGGATTCACATCCAGATCAAGTGAGGTCACTGTTCCCCTGTACTCTTCACTTATCAGACCAATGATCGAGTACAATGCCCCATTCGGGATGCATCTCACCAGACACCTGCAGCAATTGGAGAGACCCCAAAAGTTCCTCACCAAAAGGATAAAGGGACTCCAAAATCTGTCATATGCTGCCAGACTGAAGAAACTCCAGATGTATTCAGTCGCATACCGCCTGCTCAGAGGTGACCTGTGCCTGACATACAAGGCCATGTCCAACCCAGAATTAATGGACATGCTCCACCTCAAAAAATCCAAATCTACCAGATCCACTAGAACAAGTGACTTAAACCTTAGCACGGATATAAATAGGACATGCTGGAGGGATAGATTTGTCACCCAGAGACTCCCTATGCTGTGGAATAAAATCCCGGTCCATGTGAGGCAGAGCACCTCACTGGCTCTGTTCAAGAGAAATCTTGACCGGTGGATGGGAGATCGTAGGTTTACCCCGGGAATCATCTCTGTGTCACTGCTGGACAGAGGCACAACAAACTAATGGGCACAGTATTTTTTAACATACCACAAAACTTTGGGCTAGGCTTATAAATGCCTTAGGGCAGACAGCCTAGTATAAACCTATGAACCTATGAACCTATGGGAGAAATTGATGCTAGTGAACCTGATGTTGAAACAATCCTGTCTTAACAGAAAGGACTAGTGACAGTAAACCACTTTCAGACAGCAATAACAGATATGGTCAGAAATAAACTAATATATATAGTCTGCAATGGCAAACAATAACAAGACAATTCACAATATGGTACAGAATACTACATTTTCCTTATAGACAGCAAGAAACATGCTTCAAACAGAAATGCTCCTTTGCAGCAAAAATTAATATTAAACCAGATAATCACAGATATCTCTGAAAGTTTAAACAGACTACAGAAAATGAATATCCAGGAACTCATTTGATTGCACTTGTAATTTGATGGAAAATACAAAGAACATAGTACATTACTCATGGACAAATTATCAGCAACCCTGTTTGAAACAGAGGAGTGTAATTTGAAAGACAAAGGGTATATGTTGCTACAATGAAAGGTTATAGCGACCGTCTCAGGTAAGCAAAAAATCCAGTAAGGAAAGAAATTCAGTATTTTTTTCCACGGAATAAGAAATCCACTTTCAGGGGTTACTGTTCAAAATGGACAAAGCACAAGGCAAAATAATAGTCCAGTAGTGGCAAACACTAAAAAGTGCAGTCCAATACTTGCAATCACTAACCACACTGCAGCTAGACAAAACATTTAATTTTTGTAGAGTGAGAATGGGGGTAATAAGCCGTCTACCAATGCTATTTATACACATTAACTCCAGGATTACTATACAATAGCAAAAGGAAATATTCACAGTAAAGGCAACCTCATTTTTTTTCTTACATACAAAAACTCAAATCACACAATTGTGATCACACTTCACAGTGTCAATCACAAATGACTTTCACCTCTGTTTAATACCCTGAAAAATAATAGTTCCCCATCATCTGAGAAGACCGTGCTTGAAAGGATGCATGAATCATATTTTACATTTGTTTACCAGGAAGGTCCGATTGGACAGAGCTGTCCATTTTCAGCAGAGGCCTGGGGAGAAAAGCTCCAGAACAACTGCTAACATACTATACATAAGATATTTACATATTCAGTTATAAAAATATAGCAAACAATAACATATGATTGCACAAGATATTTAAATAATCATATAGTATAGTACAGCAGGTAGTAACACTTGATTTTTGTTCGTACAGTATGTTTAGTAGAAATAATCTTGAAGATGCACTGAAGATGAGAAAAGAAAGGAAAAACTAAAAAAGAGAAGAATACAGACAAGTTCATATGAGGTGCATTGACATTTTAAGGGAAAGCTTTTCAACTTAGTCTAGGGGAGAGTTAGTGGGCATAGATGGGGCAAGTGGGGAGTAGGCGACAGTGAGCTGGTAAGTAACGTGATAATATATAATGCATCTGTGGGAGTTTTAAAGAGGTTGGAAAGTGGGTAGGGGAAATGAGTTAGAATATGTCAGCCAGGTGCTAGGCAGTTGCATGTCCAGGAGTTGTTTAGGTGGGAAATGAGCTGATTTTTGAAAATGGTGTCATTATATCATATCTAATTACTACTTTTTTATTATTTATCATATAAATAAATTATTATTGATCATATCTGTTAGCAAACAGAAAAGAAAGAGCAAGATACAATCTACTGAACAGAAATATTGACATATAGCAAATATTTCAGACTTCTGATATTTGAAATGCACAGTACAACAATTCAAAGGAAAAGATGTTAAAACACTAATGAAGAGGAGTGGGCACTAATTTATTCCAGTACAAACAAGATATTATCTTATGTGTAGATTACTATTCCAAGTTCCCTGAAATGATCATATTTACAGAGAGTGTGTGTGAAGTGCAATTACTGCTATTGAAGTCTACATTCTCAACATGACTGACAGCTAATGTTGTCAATATCTGACTGATTCAGAATGCAAAATGTGATTGTGAATAAGTTATTACTCTACAGAGCTCTACTGTTCTTTTACAAAGCAATGGAAACACAAAAACGGTCTCTTAAAAAGAAAAAGACTAGGCACGCTTACTGAATGATCAGGGCAGGTAGTACAAGGCAAATCTAATAAAGAGTGGTTGGTTCTACGAAAGTCTAACACAGATGGTTTACTAAATTGTTGCTTAAGTGAATGACCAGGCAACAAAATATTGTACAGCTTACTATATGGCTTTCAATCAAAAGTAAAATCACAAAACAGGGATGAATAACTAGAATAAAAGTAGTATCTCAAAAAGTAGATTAAAGACAACTACCAGGTTAAGTGGGATCTATGGTGCAGAGGGATAGCATCTCTGAATCAAGCAGCAACTCAGGTCCAGGGGAGCTTATTCGTGGGGGAATGGGCCTGAGAGTCTGTCATTGGCTAACCCACCTTGGAAAAATTAGAAAGAAATTCCCCCTCTCATCAAGTAAACAGGTTACTTGTAGGGAGAATGTTATGGCTGCCAAGTAGGTCCCCTACCTGGGGGAAGTTAGGCTCTGTCCATAAATGCAGACATCCTCAATTTAGGGGACAAAGCCAGGCCTTCAGGTCAGTGGAATACGGGCTCCCCTGGCACATGGAACACTGAAATTTTGCAGGGCGAGGGATCAAACTCCCTTCATGTATGCCTAGACACTGTCCCCTCCTCCTGAATCTTGCACCATCAGAGAACCAATGTGCTTAAGATCAAGAAGAAGTAACGGATGGCTAGCAGATGGAAATGGAAAAGAGGATATAAAAATCAAACAAACCAAGCAAACAATAAAAAAGACAGCTTTTGAAATAGTTTTCTGACCATCAAGCCCCCCTCCCCTCCCTCCTGGCACACTCAATTGGCCAGTTTGATTCCCCATGTTGAAGGCTCAAGTTCATGTTTAATTGCTTCTCTTACCCCTTGAGTGTAAGTGCCAAGTTATTGGAAGTAGTGCCATCATACTGAAAAGGAAAGAGATTTTTCATAAGTCTAATACCCCAGCATGTCAATGCAACTGCTCATATGACTGGACATGCAATGAGGTGTGGTTTCATTGTGTGTGCACTGCTCCTGGCCCATAGAGTGATCAACTCCTACTCAGTTTCCCACATCCCTCCCAGCCAGGGATTTACCTCAGAAAAATCAGCAAGGGACCTTCCCACATACTCCCTCTCCTCTACAATGGAAATCCCATTCTCCCTACCTGTATTGTCAACTCAGGTTGCCTGGGCCATAGTTAGGGCATTATCCCTTTATGTCACTGGCAAAGTTCTACTAAATTAATTGAGGAGTTATCAACAAGGCAATTGGATGTTTAAAGGAAGTAGTGACAGAGCACTCATAAGCAAGCTAAGGCTGGCTGTATCACGGTCACATGCATTAGGTAACAGTTTTAATCTTAGACGCAGGTGAATTTCTGACCAAGAAAACATGGAGTTTATCAATAACAGTAGGGCATAGTCGGCCTTAGGCATAGGCCAACTAGGCAGCCTCCTAAGCTGCTGTTCTATCAGGGGTGCTTTTCCAGTATTTATTTATTTATTTTTTTGTAGTAAAGAAATGGTTTCTTTAAAATATGTTGAATGAATACAGGAAAAAAAAAAACGAAGATTAAGACAAACTGAGAAAAAAAAAAAAGTAACCGGATGGTGTAGGTAGAGCAGGATGGGGACACGTGGTGGTGTGTGTGTGTGTGGGGGGGGGGGTGCAGTGGAGTCCTTTTGCCTGGGGTGCCAGTTGACCAAAGGCCAGCCCTGCAGTAGGGGTTTGGGGAATCAATGTAAAGCAAAACATGCCCAAATACAATTACGCAAATAATGCCCAAATCAAATCTGCTCCTTCAGTAAAGCATGCTACAAAAAAAAAATCTTTTTCTTAGAATTTGAATTTAATGTGCCTCATCCAACTGAAAATAATATGGTAACTTCCCCAGTATCCTGACTGAATTTCCCATGCCTCTATGCAAGAGTCGACGTAGGTCTTAGTGAAAACAGCCATATGACTAGGTTGGGCTTAATCAATTAAAATTAATAAATAAATTATCTGTGGCCACCTGGTGAGGAAATCTGTTAAAATTTATCCATGTCAGGATAAAAGCATTCTACATTGACAGTTTATTCCCAAAATATTTTCTACTTTGCTTATTTTGTTTAGGGAAGATGAGCTGTGGTATTCATACATAAAGAGGGGGTCATTTGGCCAGGAGACACACACACATGCATACATACATCACCAAAGTTAAAGGAACTGCAGCAAAGCCAATTACCAAGTTTGAATCTCACTAATTACCATTTCACATTCTAAGAAATAAAGCAAGTTACTTTCATATCACACCTATAGAGACCATGACTAAATGAAACATTCCCAGTCAGAAAAAACAGCTTCTACTCTCCCACTAAAGCACACGGTGCAATCTTGAGGTAGTGCCTGCCAATAGTACAAATAGATAACTGTACAACTTTTCCTTTTGCTAATTTAGTCATTTTTTTATATTACTAAATTTTGCACAAATTTAATATTACATACAGTTAAGTACTCTTCTCAATCTTACCATCGGTCCAGGCCTCATGGATGCAAGCCTTTTGACGGAACTTCTCTGCTAGATGGTCCAGCCTCTCTAGCCTACCAATTTCATTCAGCATCCACTCCTCATAACCTTTTTCAGCATGTTCCAGTGTTCCCCAAGCATTGTTGATATCCTAGAAGGGAAGGGAGGGATAACAGTTAAGGCAACAATAACGAAAACAGTGAGAAAGGGTTTGGGAAGTCAGCCATATTGAAGACAGTAACAGAAAAGGACGAAGGGACTACTGTAGATTGTCGTGTCTGCAGTTTTTGGCTACACCTATCTAAAGCAATAAAAAGCCTCACACTCATTTCTCACGTAAAGAAAAAAATGAAAAATGTCAACCTACAGTACAGAGAAAAACTTCAGTCAGCAAATAAATGTTCAAATAATCCAGTAAATCAACTGACTGTTTACTTTTGATGACCAGATAAATTAATCAGACATGATCACTTTCAGTCATAAGAGTTCTGAAATAACAAAGAATCAGACAAATACACTGCAATAATGTTCTTTAATCACAGCATATCACTAAAATCTCACAGCTAGCTGAAAACAAAATAAACAGCCAAAAATCATTTGGTGGTAACAGAGTCTAAGGCATGTGGTGTCACCTTCTACCACTAGCTACATCAAAGCAGTTTGCATAGGTGTGATACCTCGGCAGTTTTGACAATGTTGTAAGGAAGAAGTGGGAAGAGTGTGTGCTGTGAGTTTTTGTATACGTCCTCATCAGATAACCTAAAAACACTATCCATCTTTACATAAGCAGGTTCTTCCTCTATACAAATTATTACAAAATATTTTCAATCAATTACCTAACTAGGTTTTTTTAATAATTGCTGTGTCATGGGAGTTGCCGGAGAATGACTGACTCTAGTTTGAGCCTATTTTAAAATCAATAAACCACTTCAAGATGTTGAAAATGGTACATTAACTCTTTTAATGAGTCAAGAAATAAGACAACCAGAAAATAAGTTAAAAATGGGTCACAGAAATAATGGAACAATGCACCAAACCTCAGAGCAACAAAACAGAAAAAAAAACACAAAGAAAACAGCTGCTTTAAATCCTGCAATAAGAGATTTTCAAAATCATATCAGCCAGCAGCTCACACCAATGTAATCATTACATTAGGAAAGAAAAGCGGTGTAAAATCTTACCATAACCATAGATGTTCTTCTCTTCCTTATTGCAGTATTCACATATGGGTTTACTCCTCTTGCTACCCGAAAGTCCCGGTCAATATACAAAAGATTTCCGTCACAATATTGTGTGTGGGACATCCGACATATCTAGAACAGTGTGGGTCGTAAAAGTGGCGTCTGCATGCACCAGCCCTCAGAACTGTAAGCCCTAGTCAGAACCAGTGCTAGCAAGTGTAATGCCAGCCCTGTGCCATCCAGAAAGGGAAATGCTGCATAGCAGGAGGGGTAGGAAGGTGGGAAGGAGTACCGCAACATGGAAGAGAAGGACATTTATGGTTATGGTAAGATTTTACACAACTTTATGTCCTTCTATTCACATGTTGCAGTATTCATCACATATGGGTGAGTGCCAAAGCTCACTGTGAAGAAGGAGGAGGTGGCCTAGTAGAGGTTCTCAGGGAATCCATGGAAGATAGCCCTGGCAAACCCAGCTCTGGCCCTAGAAATGTGGCCTAACTTATAGTGTTTGGTGAAGGTGTGCACTGACGACCACGAGGCTTCTTCCAGTACGGTGGAGGTTTCCAAACCCCTGAGGAGGCCACTGCCCTGGTGGAGTGTGCTTTGACAGTACCTTGCAGGGATTTCCCATGGCGTTTGTAGCAAAAGATGATAGCTTTGGAAATCCATGTTGAGATGTTTAGTTACTGCCTTCCCTAGGGCCCTGGGGAGGGAGGAGATAAACAGTTGTTCAGCTTGTCTGATTGACTTGGCTTTGTGCAGATATCCGAGTTGTCTGTGCACATCCAGGGAATGGAGTACTCTCTCACAGTCTCCCTGTGCATTAAAAACAGAAGGTTGGTAGGTGGATGGCCTGATTTAGGGAAAAGTCATTCACCACCTTGGGCATGAAGGAGGGGTTAGTTCTAAGAGTAACCCTGTCAGTGTGGAATACCAAGAAGGGTGGAACAGCCATGAGGGCTTGCATTTCTGACACTCTCCTGTCTGAGGTCAAGGCCACGAGGAGGACAGTCTTCCATGTGCAGTGTTTTAGGGAAGCTTTATCTACTGGCTCGAATGGAGGGAGCATGAGCTTCTCTAAACATACCGGAGGTCCCATGGGGGGGGGGTTTCCTGGGTGGTCTGAGGTGAAGAACCCCTTTAAGGAATAACTTAGCGGATAGCCTGGAAGCTAGGGGAGGATCTAGAGGCAGGCATGCTGAAATGGCAGACAGGTGGGCTTTAATGGATGAGAAGGGCCAACCCTGTCTGCAATAGTTCACACAGGTAAGACAGTACTAGAGAGGACTCACTTTCCATCGGGTCCAGCTGCCTTTTGAGACACCACATTGAAAATATCTCCTACTTTGATAAGAAGATTTCCTTGTATTTGGTTTCCTGGCCTCCTGCAGGACAGTGAGCACATCCTCACTGTAAAGGTGTCTGAAAGAGATCCGAATCCTATCATCCACAGGGTGAGGTGCAGAGATTACCACTGTAGTGCATCTGGGATCCCTTGTACTGTGTGATAAGGTCCACTCTGGGCGGTAACGTATGGTGATTGCCCTTGGATAGCTGTAAGAGGAGGGAGAACCAATGCTGTCTTGGCAAATAGGGAGCCACCAGCAAGATTTCTGGTCTGTCCTGCTGAACCTTCAGCAGGACTTTCTGAAGAGGGAATGGGGGGAGATGCATAGAGAAACATCCCCTTCCAGGAGATTGAGAAGGCATCTGTTGCCATAGCCTGATGAAGTGGAAGTCTGGTAGAGAAGGACGGAAGCTGCCTGTTGGAGGAGGCAAACAGGTCTGTTTGAGGTGTACCCCACCAGTGGACAAGGTCCAGGAAGATGTCCCTGTGAAACCTTCATTTGTGATTGTCATGGATCTACTGAGGGAGTCTGCCTGAGAATTCTGTTGCGAAGGAATGTAAACTGCCTATAAGGTTACTTCCTTGGATGTGACCAGTTCCCACACCAGGAGAGCCAGTCTGCAAAGCAAATAAGATTTGGTCCCCCCCCCTGCTTGCTGTGATACCACAGCACTGTGGTATTGTCTGTAAAGATTTTTAGTGGTCCTTGTTGTAGGTTGGTTTGGAAGGCTTGCAGGACCAATAATATTGCCCTCATATCTTGGATATTGATGTGTTCTTTCCTATGTGGTGCTGGCCACACTCTTTGCACTCTCAGGTGCCCCAGAGTTGCTCAACAGCCCAAGTCTGAGGCATCTGTGTGCATGATCTGTTTGGGTTGAGCTGGTTGAAGGGGAAGACTACCTGCTTCAACCACCAGTGGCCTTCTTGTTTGAGGCAGGGCAAGAGAAGTATCTTGTATTAGAGGGGGTGGGAGTGTTGGGTCCAAACTGACCTGAGGTACCATTGCAATTTCCTCATATGGAGTCTTGCTAATGGTAACATGGGGATAGTGGCTGCCATGTAGCCCAGGAGCCTGAGGTACTGCCTTGCGGTTAATTCTGTGATCTTGAGGACCAGAAGTAGGTGTTGTGTCAAGCTTTCCACCTTTGGGGGAGGTAGGCTTTCATAATGTCTGTCCAAATCCTGCACCCCAAGAAAATAATGTGTTGAGTAGGTTCCCGATGGGATTTTGGGAAGTTGATTTGAATTCCCAGGGACTGTAGGAGAGTAATGGCAACTTGTGTTGCCGGAGGGCCTGTTTGCAGTCTGGCTGAATGAAAGTGTCATCCAGGTAAGGGAACATTTGGATTCCTTTTGTCCTGCAGAAGGCAGTAACTGGAGCCAGACATGTGGTGAAGACCCTGGGTGCAGTGGAAAGCCCAAAGGGCATGGCAGAGAATTGAAAGTGAGAGGAACTCACAGAGAATCTCAGGCATTTCCTGAAACTGGGCCTTAGGGATGTGAAAGTAGGTATCCTTGATATCTACAGTGGCCACAAACACTTGGGGGAGGAGGAGTGGAAAGAGAGTTGGTAAGGTCAACACCCTGAAGGTTTGGACCTGAAGGAAGAGGTCGAGTAGTGAGAGGTCCAGAATTGGCCTCCAGGGACAGTCTTTTCTTGGAATCAGGAAAATCCTGGAGTAGAAGCTTCTTCCTTTTGTAGACAATGAGACTGTTTGAATGGTGCACCCTGAGCTATCAGGTTGTCTTAACACTGGCTGCAATAGGGGGAGCTGTTCTTCTGGTGGCTGTGAGATACACCTTCTCTTTGAAGGCATGAGCCAGGTCATAAAATACCCATTCCCTATTATAGAGAAGACCCATTTGTCTGAGGTGATAAGTGTCCACACTTGGAAACAGTGAGAGAGGCACTCTGAAAGCCAGAGTAGCAGAAGTGTATATTTTCTTACCCAGATGTACCTCAGTTTTGCTGTCCTTGTCAGCAGGGAGAATGGTTGTGGAAGGCAATAGTTTTGAACCCTTATCAGTGGAAATAGAAACAGTGGCAGGGTCTGCAGCAGGACACAATTAGAAACTTTGCATTCTCAAGAACTTTATAAAACCTGTCAGGTCTGCACTGAGCAGAGGGCTGTGAGTAAGGGTTTTGGGATCCAGGAAGGCAGGTAAAATAGGTGGAATAGAAGTAAAGGTTGGGGAATCCATCTGAATGAGGTCATAATACATTTTTTGGACCTCTGACATTTCAGATGATTCCCACTTGAAATGTTCCTTCATTTGAGAAATAGTTTCCCCAAAGGTCAAATCCTCTGCTGGGGAGTCAGGGTCAATGGATTCTTCCTCTGGGGAGCCATATCCCAGGGGGAAGGCAGCTGAGAGGTATATGATATGGATCCTTCAGAAGAAGGATCAGAGAATTCCTCCTCTTCCCTCAGAGGGATCTGATGTCTGAGGCCTAGGGCTCAGGATGGGAGGGACAGTGGATGTCCCTGGAGTGTAAGGGCATAAGACCATAAAGGCATTAAACAGACTTTGGCTGATGGCCTGCCAGTCTGTGGTACTTTCGGAAGCAGGACACATGTGCTTTCCTTTTTCCTTTCTTTTGAGAGACCTTGCAGGTGTCTGCATGGAGGAAGGCCTAGAATCCGGTGACTGTAGGGTAACAGAGTAATCAGACGGTCCTGCTGAGAATGGTGGTTCCCCCCTGACATCGGGAAATTGACACCAGAAAAGCCTCTGTAGACATGCTATCCATGCAAGACTGTGCGACTTCCGTGAAGGTACCCCATGTATCCGAAGCTGCGAAGCCAGAGTCTTCAACCAGGCCAACATCAACCATAGGCTGAGGGTCAGATGAATGAGGCGCAGCAGTAGCCATAGGCCTGACCATCTTGGGCTTGTTTTTTGGTGGTTCGGCAAGTAAGTCGGCAGAACCCTCCATACCCAAGGCTGTTTGAGAAGTTGGCTTTCTAGGTATAGGTTGAGTGCATGCAGACAGCTGTGGAGAGTTCTGGGCACAAACACCTGGCAGATGGTGCAGGCCTTGTATTCGTGTGACCTACCTAAACAAAATAGACACTGATCATGGGTGTCCTTGTGAGGTGTCCGATGGCTGCACTTACACTTGCCCTTTCTAGATGACATGAACAAGCATTAAGATAAAATAAATGGCTGAAAAGGTTCCCCAATGGGGCACTTATCTGATTTCTTCCGAATCCGATGGCCCGGATGGCAGGAACACCTGACATTCGACTGGCAGCTGAGAAGTTCTGAGGGCTGGTGCATGCAGATTCACTTTTACGGCTCCTGTTCTATTAGTCACATCAGATGCCCCACGCACCATACAATGACTGAAATCTTTTGTATACTAGCTGGGAAGTTTGGGTAGCAAGAAGAGTAAACCCATATGTGATGAATACTGCAACTTGTGAATAGGATACCTATGCCCATTAATGTCAAACTGCTCACAGTATTAACTATCAAACTCTACCAGTGCTACTCAGAGTCATACCTTAAGGTATATTGGCCTGGCGCTAAAAAAGTGGGGGGAAAAAAGTGCACCAAAATGGCAGTTAAGGTTAATTTCTGCCAGTGACTATCCACAAACCGCTAGTCACTCCCTTCTCAAATAAGAGGGATACTCCTCTACTAAGCACATCCAAACCACCTAATTTCTTTCTTAATTCTAATTCTACCTCAGTCTTTAATTTTTGTACTACTAGTTCTGTTCAAGAATCCCTTACTTTATCAATTCAAATGCCTCATGTCTTCCTAATGTTTTTACATAACTGTTTATTGACAAAGCTTGCTGACTTGTTTTCAACCTCTTGAGATGTTTCACTTCCAAAGCCTTTGCCCTGGCATATTGATGACATCAACTATACATTTTTCCATAATCCATACTTCCAATTATTATTTCATCCACACTCTGTAGCATAATTTAGATATGGTCATTTTATCTTACTAAAAAACTGTACTGTTTAACCAAAAAACTACATACTGTATCTGAAATGTTGCATGGCAGCCAGTAATGAATAATTTCTTCATGCTATGCAACAGCAAATTAAGCTGCACTGCTTTACTCATACTCTACTGTCAGGAATGTCCCGTACATAATCGACATGACATTATTTATGTAGGCATTTTGTTCTATCAATCACAATGACGTGTGCGTATCTATATATTTTTGGTATGACTACATTTATGTAAGCACATCCACCTTGTAGAAAACATGAAAAGGTGCCCTTTGCAAGAGGGGACCCTTTGCAATGTTCCTCCGTATAATGCATCCACTTACATAAACCGAGCCAGTAGTCACAACTCACAGGAAAGTACAAACAAAAAACAGTCACACTACAGCAATCTTGCAGAACAGCAAATTAATGGCAAAACATATCAGAATTTGTCAGTTTATGGAGTTTGGATTGGAAAACTGCACTCCTGGAGATATTTTTTGTTGAATATTAGATGTTCATATGCATTTACTAGGCTAATGACCACAAAGGCCTTCTTATGCATAGCCATGCATCCTATCTATAGCATTACCAGCGAGTACCACTGAGTACTGCATCACTGAAACAAACCTATCTACAATGTAAAAGCATGAAATCTGCACAAAACAGTAGAATAAAATATGTTCTGCATGGGAGCAAGGCCTGCCTCCTGCATTCCCACACCTCTAAACACTAACGTCAGCGTTAAGCATACCACCACCACTGTTATCAATATTGGGATCGGTAGACACTTCTGGCAACATTCAACTACTTGGCATTCAATTATGTGATGCTCACATATAGTGCAACGATCTGCCAAGTTCCTTAGTATACTGTCCATAACATTAACTTAAGTAAGATACGCTCTAGTAATAATACAAATAACAGGTGTGTGCTGAGATGCAAATTCTTACATTTATCAGATGGGCTGCAGAAAGTTTGCTTCAAAATTATAAGGACCCGTGCTTAACACTTCAGTGTGATCTGGCCTGGCAGGTGAACAGTTACCTCAGTTATTCCGGAATCACTCTTACAGGCATGCCTGCATACACATATCTGGACAAAGGCCCATGAAAAGTAGGTACTACTGACCACAAATCTGGGTGGTGATAACATGAAATTTGCATACATAATTATGAACCCCGCCCACTCCAGTGGAATACCATCACTCAAACGCAAACTGAAGAAGTTGAGAGATATGGTGTGTGCTCTTTTAAAAAAGCCTAACATCTGAACTGAAACAGAAGCTAAAACAGTTTCCAACTTTCCATAAACTCAAAGGATGAGAAATCCAGAACAATGTACCTGTCATTATCACATTATAATCAGCCCTATATTACTCAGTTTTTTTTTGTTTTTTTTTTACATTATACCTGCCTTCTCACCAACGTTGTTATACACATTTGTCTCACACTGTGCTCTTCATCCCAGGTCCCGTCCCTTCTGTAGGCAGGCCTTCCCAGCAGGTTAACCCAATAAGCTCCCATTAGTTGATTGCTGCACATGATGAAACTGCTGTCCTCTGATAGCTAATCAGTGTAAGACAAGTGAAACAAGCACTCATACACAAAAACAAACCCTAACCCTTAAAGTCTGTCTGAAAAACAGGTCACACTCACCAACCAATAGTGGGGGTAAAAAAATCAATACTTTCAGAAAGGAGTTTAGATTAATAAACCTTAAAGGCAATAAGGCCACGTAATTGATATCCAACAAACAAATGTAGTTTTTTTTACTACAGTTAGTTACAAATATCTAGCTCTACAATTGTGGCAAGTATCCATCACAAATATTCCAAAAAAGCCAACAACTCATTGGAATACACACGGCAAAACACTTTAATACAAAATAGTAAAAATATAAAACGTGAGCGCTTTCACAGAGTCAACATTCTTACTATAGCAGTCTGTATAAAAGCATGCATCAATGCTGAACTTTCTAGTCGGGTGTGTATACTGCTCCCCTCCAAATATGAAGGGGCAGGCTGTACAGTAAGAATGTTGTATACTTTGGTTTCTGTACAAAATGCCCAGCTTACTATGTAGGCAAAACTAATCGGCTACTCAAAGATAGAGTCCTAGAACATGTAAGGGACATTAAAAATAAAATAGAGACAAGTGCGTTAGCGATGCATGTTATAAAGGAGGGAGCCACACACACCTTCAAGTTTCTGGTGTTACATTTCATACAAGATAATAAAAGAAGTGGGAACATAAACAACAAGACCGAAGCCTCAGAACAAGAATGGATAATTAGGCTTCAGGCTGACAGACCACCTGGACTAAATAGTAAGGTTTCACTGAAACCTTTACTTAGGAACAGGGCTTTGAAACATTGATTATTATGTTTGGTCACATCTTCTAATATTTAAGTAGAGTTGCTGCTACTGAGATTTGTCTGCATACATCAACTGGACATAAGCTGATTTAAGTATATTTCCTTCATTTTATTGTGGTTGTTATAACTTGGGGACTGATTTCTCAGATCTAGCTCTGTTGAAACTGTCTTGTGTTGTGTGTCTGAAGCTCTGCACTAGTTGTTAAAACTGCACTGAATTTCTTTAAGTGTTAATTAGCTTGGGGGGTTTTCTGATAACTTTAAAACCTGTGTGGTTGGTATCGGTAATCATTTTAAGTAGAGTTGCTGCTACTGAAGATTGTCTGCATCACATCAACTGGACATAAGCTAAGTATATTTATTTCCATTTTATTGTGGTTGTTATAACTTGGGGGACTTTTCTCAGATCTAGCTCTGTTGAAACTGGTCTTGTGTGTTGTGTTCTGAAGCTCTGCACTAGTTGTTAGGCTGCACTGAAATTCCTTTAAGAGTGTAAATTAAGCTTGGGGGTTTTGAATAACTTTAAAACCTGTGTTTGTTACATCTCATGTAATCATTTAAAGAGTTGCTGCTGCTGAGGATTTGTCTGTTGCATCAACTGAACATACATAACTGGAAAGTATATTTTTTAAGTATATTTCCTTCATTTGTTTGTGGTTGGACTGATCTCTCTCTGATCTCTCTGTTGACTGTGTTGTGTGTGTGTGTGTGTGTGTGTGTCTAAAGTAACTTGTTGTTAAATTCCTTTAAGTGTTAATTAGCTTGGGGGGTTTTCTGGTTTTCTTAAAACCTGTGTTGGTTGTACATTGGTGGTATCTTTACAAATTAGAGCTGCTACTGAGGTTGTTTGTCTACATCAACAACTGGACATAAGCGATTTAAGTATTTTATTTCATTTTTTTCATTTTTTTGTGGTTGTTTTGGGATTTCTCACTGATTTCTCTGATCTAGCTGTCTGAAGTGTGTGTGTGTCTGTGTGTCTGTATGTTAAAACTGCACTGAAATATGCTTTTGTGTTAATTAGTGGTTAATTAGCTTGTAGTTTTTAAATAACTTTAAAACCTGTGTTGGTTACATCTCTGGTAATCATTTTAAGTAGAGTTGCTGTCTGCATACATCAACTGACATGTAGCTGATTTATAGTATATTTTTAATTTTATTTGTGTTTTATTTTTTTTGTTGGGATTTTGATACTGGATTGTTGTCTCTGTGAGCTCTGTCTTGTGTGTCTTGTGTGTGTGTCTGGTTATTGTTGCGCTTGGAAATTCCGCACTGTGTTAATTACTTTGGGGGTTTCATGGGGGGTGTTAAAATAACTTTAAACTGGTGTTCTGGTAATCATTGGTGTAGTTAGTTGCTGCTACTGGTTTTGTCCTGCATCAACTGGCATGAAGCTGGTTATTGCCTGTTCCTTTAAGTATATTTCCTTCATTTTATTGTGGTTGTTATAACTTGGGACTTGTCTGTGTGTTCTGTGTTGGTCTGATGTGTTGTGTGTGTGTTGTTGAAGCTGTGCTGTGTTTGTTATTGCAGCTTGTGTTAATTTTAAAACTTAATTTCTGGGGTTTTTAAATAACTTAAAACCTGTTTTGGGTTATATTGCTGTTTTAAATTTTTAGTAGAGACTAGAGCTGCTGAAGCATGTCTGCATACATCAACTGGACATAAGCTTATTATTGTATATTTCCTTCATTTTTTGTTATAGCTTGGACTTTCAGACTGATTTCTCAGATCTAGCCTGTGTTGTTGTGTGTGTGTGTGTGTGTCTCTGTTTCTGTTGTAGTTGTTAAACACTGTTGAAATTTGCTTTTTAAGTTTAATGGGGGTGGGGGTTTTCTGATAACTCTAAAGTGGTTGTTGTTCTCTCTTAACTTTTAAAGTAGAGTTGCTGCTGCTGAGATGAGATTTTATACATCACATGGACTGAAGCTGATATAAGTATATTTCCTTCATTTTGTATGGTTATTTATAACTTGGTTTGTGATTCTTTTCATGTGGCTCTCAGATTGAGTTCTTGTTGTGTGTGTCTCAGCTCTGCAAACTTTTGTTAAACTGCACTGAAAAACTTTTAAGTGTTAATTAGCTTGGGGGTTTTCTGATAACTTAAAAACCTGGTTTTTTAGCATCTCTGGTAAATCATTTTAAGGAGAGTTGCTGCTACTGAGATTTGTCTGCATACATCAACTGGACATAAATTGTGTGGTTTTAAGTATATTTTTTTCATTTTATTTTATATTACATGTGGTTGTTATAAGATCTAACTCTGTTGAAACTGTCTCTTGTGTGTGCTTGCTCTGTGTGTGCACTTAGTCTGCTAGTTGTGCTGAAATTCCTTTAATCCTCCTTTGGTTTGGGTTTTAAAGGTTAATTTTTATAACTGTTGCACCTGTACTGAGTTACCATACATAAGTATCATTTTTTGTAAGTAGATACTTTTGCTGGTTTGTCTGCATAACTCAACTTGATTTAAGCTGATTTTTTATTTTATTTGTTCATGTTATTGTGGTTGTTATAATAACTGGGGGTTGGCTTCAGACTGTCTTCTGTTGAAACTGTCTTGTGTGTGTGTCTGACTCTGCTGAATTTGTTGTGGTGTCACACTAAAATCTTTTTTTCTGATAACTTTAAAACTTGTTTTCTACTTTCATCTGGTGTGTGTGTTACAGTAGAGTTGCTGCTACTGAGATTTGTCTGCATACATCAGGATTTGTTAAGCTGACATAAGCTGATTTAGAAGCTGATTTTTTGTATATTTCCTTTTGTCATGATTTCTTTTGTTTTTAAAGTTGGGACTGAACTTGAAAGATGTGTGTGTGTGAAACTGTCTTGTGTGTGTGTTAACTGAAAACCAAATCTTGTTAAGCTGCACTGAAATTATTCTAAGTGTTTTTTAACTTGGGGGTGTTGCATTGACTTGGTTAAGCCTGTGTTAGTTACATCTAATCATTTTAATTTCCTGTGCTGCATCTGCTACTGAGATGCTGACATTGTAAACTGGTCCTTCATTTTTGATTGGTGTTTGTTTCCTTTATTTCTTGTTTTCTGATTTCTCTCTCTTTGCTGCTGATTTAGCTCTGTGTCTTCTGTTCTGAAAGTCTTGTGTGTGTGTCTGACTGCATCTTAGTTTGTAAAGCTGCATGCAAATTTGGTTAGTTAATTAAATAAGCTTGGGGTTTTTCTTGGTTAAATCAACCTGTATTTGAGCATACATCTCTCATTTTAATCATTTGGGTTGCAGTTGCTGCTACTGGAATTACATATCATTCATCATTTCTGATAAGTTGTTATAAGTGTCATAACTTTTTTTTATGTAGGTTGTGTTAAAACTGGGACTGTGTTGATCTAGAGCTCTGAAGTCCGCAGCACTGTGTGTGTGTCTGAGCTGAGCACTGGTTTAAAAACTGCTGAAATTGTTCCTTTTAGTGTTAGTGTTGGGGGGTTTTCTGATAACTTTAAAACCTGTGTTGGTTGCATCTGGTAATCATTTTGTAAGTAGTTACTGTGCATGAGATGTTTGTAAGTCAATTTCAACTGTTTTGGTTATAATGATTTAAGTATATTTCCTGTGGTTTAGATAACTTGTTTGAACTTTCTTCTTGTGTGTGTCTGATGCTAGCTCTGTTGAACTGTTCTGTGTGTTGTGTCCTAGTTAAGTTAATTAATAAGTTTATGAAATTTTAAGTTTTGTTAATGTCTTGGGGGTTTCTGTGAACTTAAATTTTAAGTAGGTTGCTGGCTACTCTGGTTGTTTAAGTAGAGGTTGCTGCTACTGAGATTTGTCTGCAGCATCAACTGGACATAATGTGGATTTGTATAAGCTCTTCCTTGTTTTCCATTGGTATAACTTAACTACTGATGTTGTGTGTGTGTCTCTGTTCAGTTTCTACTTGTGTGGTGTCAGCTCTGCTAGTTGCACTGCTAGTTAGTTTGGTGGTTTTAAGTTAACTTTTGTTTGGTTAATTCTGATAACCTGTTCTTAATACTTTATTTGGTTGTAAGTTGGTTTGTATTCATTAAAATCAGTTGCATAGAGTGTGAGTCTTAATGCAGATTTGTGACATAAGCTGTTTTAAGTATATTGATTTCATTGTATTGTGGTTGTTTTATTGTTGTTGTGTGTTCTTGTCTCAGATCTGAAGCTCTGTTGTGTTGTGTACTGTCTGGTGTCTGAAGCTCTGTTAAGTTGTTAAACTGCACTTAAATTTTTTTAAGTAAGTGTTGGCTTGGGGGTTTTAAAATAACTTTAAAACCTGTTTGGGATTTACATCTCTGGTAATCATTTTAAGTAGAGTTGCTGCTGCTGAGATGATTTTTCATACATCAAGTTGTGCTGTTGTTATAACTTTATAAATTATTTCTTCTTCAAACATTGTGTTTGAACTAACTTTCTGATGATTTCTCTAGCTCTGCTCTGTTGGTGTTGTGTGTGCGTTGTGTCTTTTAGCTCTGCATTAGTGAACTGAAATTCTTTTAAGTTTTAATTAGCTTGGGGGTTGGGGGTTTTTCTGATAACTTTAAAACCTGTGTTGGTTACATCTCTGGTAATCATTTTAGAGTGAGTTGCTGCTACTGAGATCATACTGCATACATCAACTGGACATAAGCTGGTTAGGTATATTTCCTTCATTTTTGTGTGTGTGTTGACCTTGTGGGGACTGATCTCTCAGATTCAGCTCTGTTGAAACTGTTGTAACTGAGGTGTGAAGCTCTGCACTCTGGTGCAAAAACCAAACTAATTCCTTTAAGTGTTAATTAGGTTTTGGGTTATGTAAACTTTAACTTTTGTGTTGGTTGTCTGTGAATATTGTATGCATAATAGTTGTTGCTGCTACTGAGATTTGTCATTTTGCATCAACTGGACATAAGCTTTATTAGTATCTTTGATATCTTTAATTGTAAGTTGTGTTGTTTTGGTCTGATGTTTGATTCATCTCTGTCTGTTGGCTCTTGTGTTGAAACTGTCTGTCCTGAAAGTGTTAGCTTGTTGTATGTTTAATTCTCTCCTTTAAATTGTTTGGTAATAATTTTGGGGAAAGCCTTCTTAAAACCTTAAACCTGTACATCTTACATCTCTGGTAATTAAGTAGAGTAATAAGCTGATTTGCTACTGAGATTTATATACTGGAACTTTAATGATTTAATTTCTGATCCTTCATTTTATTGTGTTTTGTTGTGTGGTGCTTGTGATTTAGCAGATTCTCTGCACTAGCTGCCTGTCTTGTCTGAAGTCTGTGTGTGTGAACTGGTTAAACTGTTGTGGGGAAATTCCTTAATTCCTGTTAATTAATTATGATTACTTTTCATAACAAAACCTGATAACTTGTTGGTTTCATCAATGATTTTCAGTTTAATTGCTGCTGCTGAGATTTGCATTTATACATCATACATGTTGTTTTGGTTAGTGACATTTTTCTCATTTATTCATTTCCTTAACACTATTCTGGTGATTTCAGTTCTAGGACTGTCAGGCAATGTCTTTACTTTGCTGGTTCTTGGATCCTCTGTGTAATTTTGGATGTAGTTTAAATTTGCTTAATTTTGCTTGTACCACTTCAATTTAGATCTTTCTATCCCTTCTCTTTTTTCATACTCTAATAAACCTAATAAACCCTTTTGCTTCTTTTTTTTAGTCCTTTTATTTTGTGTACTGTTTTTTACTGTGTGTGTGTGGTTTAATATTGCTACATACTCAAGTGTGCCAGCTTGCACTGTATGTGAATTGTTTTAGTCTGTTTTTTGTTTTGTTTTTCCCTAAAAAAAATAAAAAAAAAAAAAAAAAAACTGATGTCTTGTCCTCAGTCAGAGTTTGAGAGATCTGTAGTTTGTTTTAGTTCCTGTTACTGATCCATTGCCTTATTAGGAAGGAGGGAATCCATTTTGCTATTAGGTGGGAGGGGAGGTTTCTTTCCGCCTCTTTTTCCAACCAGCAACTGATGAAGTTTTTTGTTAAACAGGTAGTCGTAGCAGTAAGTTACTAGTAGTCCATGCTCCTTTCACTATGCAGCTATAGTTTCCGCGCCTGCTACTTTCCAGCTGTTCCAACTTCACACTTTTCCCTTGTACCTTCCTGGTGGTCCACAAGCAGCAGGCTGCAAAAGAGTACTTTGTAGAGAGAGAGAGTATTTTTTGTTCACCAGATTGTTATTTTGTGGCACTTTTGGTTGTTTATTATGTTTACTGCTACTTTTCGTTCCATAAAAGTTGCTCACTTATTGTGCTACTGCATTTACTAATTATTATTGCAATTTTTTTTTTGTGCTTGTTACTAAAACTGTACTAGCGATTTTTTACAAGTGCTTGGCATTTACTGTACAGCTTTTATTGCTCTGTCTCTGTCTTTTCTTTTAATTCTCTGTTTCGGCCTTACTGAACTAGAGTTGTCAGTTTTTTTTAATTGCTAGGAGTGGTTTTTTTTTTTTGTGTTCTGGTCCTGGCTTTATTGCTAGGTCCTGTTCCAGATCCTTTCTTTGCTTACCGTTGGGAGAATTTTACACTGAGACAGTTTCTGTCGGAAGCACTGGAGCATAAAGGAAACTAAACTATTCAGCTTCATTTTGCCTTGGCTCACAATCTCAGCTCCACTTTGGGGCTTTTTCCGTAAACCGCAGCAAATTTCAGCTTAATACCAACTCAGCACAGATTTTGCGTTTCCAGCACTTCTGTGATCAAGCAACAGGGGAAGCTAGGCCTGCAGAGTGAACCAGATATAAGTAGATTTAAATTTTTCCTTTTATATTACTTTGTATTTTTTTTTTACTTCTCCTTCTTTTTACTTTAATTTTAAAGTGCATGTGTTTTTTTTCTGTTTTTTTGCTACTTTTAAGATTTTTCTGCTTTTTTTTGTAGGCTACACACTTAAGTCGCTAATCCGCTACAACATTTATTAGTTTTACTGTCACTTTTTTTTTCTGCATTTACAGCATTTATAGTCTGTTCTTTCTGTTTTTTGCTACTGGTACTGAAAACAAACAGTTTCAGGTGTTTGATCCATTGCTTTGTTTTCCAGTTTGTTAGTTTGGAGTTGCTGAATTTTTGCTTTAGTTTTTCTAGGGTGTACTTTGCCTTATTCCTAGGGAGGGGGAGGCAACTTACCAGTGTCGGGAAGTGAAGTTTCAGCACTTCACAGCTGACGGTAGTTGTGTGGTGGGCCTGGTCCTAGCTCCCCTTTCTTTCACCTGCTAGAAAACAAAAAGCCCCTTGGCGTAATTCACGCTCTTGTACCAACTCAGCAAAGATCTGTACTTTCTGCCTAAGTGATCCAAGCAACAGAGCCTGCAGAGGATCCACTTAGATGAGAGTATTTTTTTATCGTTTCTACCTGTTATTTAAGCTAGCGTTTCTATTTTAAGCCTATTTTAGCTATACTTTAAGTGATTTTAAGCTTTTACACTTGCTATAAGCTGTTTTGCTTTTGTTTTATGTTTGTTTTAATTTTACTACTAACTGTTGCACGCTGTTTTACTACATTGCACACTATTTTGCTGTCTGTTTTTCTTTGTCTCTGTTTCAATTTAAAAAATTTATAGTTGTTTTCCTGCCTTACTGAACTAGAGTAAAATCCTTTCAGAAAAATGATCCCCTGGCTTTTGTTTTAGTTCCTGTTTACTCCATCATGCCCTTACTAGTAGAGGTTCCCTTTTCTTTGCAATTGGTTTGAGATTAAGGAGGCTTGTTTAAAAGCCTTTGAGTCGAGTTTGAAGCACTTGCCAGTAACTAGTCCTGATTTGGTTGTAGTTCTGCAATTCGTGTTTCCTTTCAGCTTTGTTAGTACTTTTAGCTAAATGGGCCGTTTTCCCTCTTTGTAGCCTTTGCTATAAAGATCACCAGGGTGGCCCTTTAGCAGCTCTGAAGTCAAAGAGAGCATTTAGAGCAATACAAGCTTTTTTGTAAGTATTCCCACTGACTTCACCAAATTTTAAGCTTTTTCTACCATTTAAGCCTGTTTTGTTGCTACTTTCTTGCATTTCTGCATTTTACACTGTCTTTTTTAACTGATTTCTTGCTTGTTTGCAAATTAGGCTTGTTTAATACACACTTAACGTCAACAGCAGCGATTTACTGTTTGTGCATCTGTTTTTCCTTGTCACAAATAAAACTTGTAATCTCTTGTTTTCCGCTTACTGAACTAGAGTTTTCAGTTGTGTTTGTTGCTGATAAAAAACTTTTTGTTTTCTCCTGTTGAGAATCCATTGATAGCTGGTTTTTGTTTTGCTTCTCAACTACGGTGGGCTTTGGGAAGCGCACAAAGGCCACTCTTTTCTTATTTGTGGGAGTGGAGGCCAATTTCTGCACCCGTGGAGGTGGGCGAAGGCCAAGCCTAGCTCTAGTCAGCCCCCCTCTTATAGACCCCAATTCCTAGCCCTAATGAAAACTTTAATACTCACTTACACTCAGCCAGCGCCGAGCAAACAGTAAAAAAGGAAGTGCACACCAGGAGCACTATTACCACTTCCCTTAAACTGTTAAAGCCATCTAAATATCGAGCTGTTACACTTTCCTTGATAGCACTCTTCCTCCTTAGATCTCACTTCATCTACCTGTATCCCCGTGGAGCTAAAAGTTTATCTGTACTGCCTAGCACTTACTCTTATCCTCTCTGCACCTTGAAGCTCAGCATATATTCTAGAGAATTAACACCAGCCTAAAACCCAGTTTGATAGATAGTACAGTTATCAGCTCTACTAGCCAGTATGTCGAGGGAAAGTAGTCCAGTCTCTCTCCAGCTAGGTTGTCAGTGGATTTATTGCATACAGGCTATCCTACAAAACAGGTGAACTGGTGACAATCCTCTCCTTCTCACAAAAACACCATACAATGCATGATGCAACACAATCCTCCAACAACTCACAAATACAAATTCAACATAGGACTGGGCAAACCAGACAGGAGAGACTCTGTAACATAACAATAAAACAGCAGTCACACATGGTAAGGTCATCCAAACAAAATCCATACATACTCACCCAAACACATGCACCGATCCTCTCTCTCAAAAATTTCACTCACAGCAAGACATACCAAAGCAGACTGCAAAAAACTACCACCACACGAGTCAAGGTGCAACACATAGACATAGACACACCACCACAGAACAGTCACCAGTAAAAGGCCAAACAAAAGACCGAACACACAGAGTCATGGTGATTCACAGATTCAGCAGTCTGGCGCAAGGCTCACCCGTTCACAGAATTCCATTCAGAGACACTCACTCTACAGGTGCTGGAATCCAGCACATGAGTGGCCACAGAAAGTCATCTCAACAAGAGGTACGGTAGAGGGTGTCATTCAATAACGCATTGTCAGGCCTGGGGCGATACCTCAAGGGACTACATGAACGGGACATGGTGATCTCTGGCTTAGCCCACCTGAGACGACTAGATAATTGAGCAAAAACCACCTACTTGAGCTCTCTCCACATGTAGCTAGATGATCATGTTTAATTGAGACGACCGCAGCTGGTGTCCTTCAGTAAGATCAATGTCTGTAGAAGATAAGATGATCAGCTGACACTACAGCTGCTTAAATTCAATTGGCTTGCAAATTTCAAATGAGCTGTGGATATTGGCAAAAGGCAATTGCCTCCCCCATACTGCCTTTGCCAGCCCCATAGTGGCTTAAACCTACCACCCTGACAACTTCAAAATATTGGCAAAAGGCTCTTGGTAATGCTGCTCAATGCCTGAAGCAAGGCTCTCAAGATGCACCTTTTCGCCTAGAACCTCAATATGGAGAACCACAATGTAATGAAAGACAGAAAAGCTGGTTCAAATCTCCTGATGTCACCCTTCTCTCAGAAGCCCCATACTCTGGAGAACAGTTCATTTCTCAATATCAGGAGAAACCCAAGTGCAACAGGTGTCCAAATCCATCAAGGAACAGGTTTCCTCAAGGGTTGGTGGCACCCTTGACTCATGGGACATCAGGTGCAATTAGCCATAAGCCCAAGGACAACCAAGGGGGGGTAGCACATTACAAGCCACCCTCATTTACTCTCAAGGTTGGTGGCAACGCCCTTCAAATGGGAGACCATCCAGGTATAATTAAACACCAGGCCACTACTCTCACATACTTAGTGCATGTTACAGGCCACCCTACTCATTGAGGAACACTAGTCACTAAAGACACCATCATACTAGGGATCAATAATCACCCCACACACTGGCCCATCCCCACAAGAGGAACACTCTAATAAACAAAAGAAATCATACTCATGGGGATCAAAATGTTCCAATGATACAAATGTTCATACTGGTGAGATCAGGATCATAAATACAATCAGGATCAGGTTCTCATCCGCCCCAAATGGAAACAACGCCACCACCTGAAAAAACTTCAATCAAGCCCAACACTACACTTCTAAAAACTAGTGAGGTCTCCTCTAACTCTGTGAGGTCTCCTTTAGTAAACATTACTAAAACCCTGGATAACAAAAAAAATCAGTGTGGTCACCTTTTAAGAATGCACGATACACTCCCAAAACTACAAAACTCTCCTTTATACAAATGCCTTCTACCAAGCGTCACAGGACTGCTGGGAAGCCATAAACCCAAACTCACTAAAAAGGAGGAAGCTAAAGGAAGATAGAGCCCAATCCTTGAAACTCTAAAGCTCCTTTGATCAGCACCTTTGAAAACTAAGGGCTCTAATAAAAGATAGCAAAACAAATTTTGCAAGAAAGGAGTAAAAGATCATAAAGGAGAATCAAAAAGCCTTTCCACCCTAATCATGATAAGTAAAGGAAACTCCCAGAAATTCCTTAATTCTAAGGAAAATATGTGAAAAGAGATTAGCACTACACACATTGCCAACATACTGGCTGACTCCCAGATATGCCAAACTTAGCCCCAAAAGGAGATATCTATTATGAATGCTCACAATGCCCAGAAAATTCTCCAGCGCCCAGGTAGAAACAACTCCCTAAGGCAAAAACACACAGCATCCCAGGGACGGATGGTGTCCCCAACCCAAGAGCTCTCTGTTTTGATGATCCATTAAACCCACAGTCCACAGAGCCGTCCAATCTTAGCCTTGGTTCACTATACTAAACCAGAGCACTCCATGGGACGACTGTGGTCCCACTTCATAAGTCCCACTGCCTCCACCAGACCACTAATTAGACCCACATTAGGACCGACAAAGCCTTATCAAGCCTACCATGGAGAGGATACTAATGGAATCATACCCTGCCACTGTGGTCCCATAGACTTTGGATCCTTATCTAGAAAGCCATGGAAGGCATCATAAGACTGAAAAGGCAGTTCTACAATCTTGACAGTCATCAACTTTTCCAATGAGAAAGGCAGTCCATAAAGGGTACCTCTGCCTCAGAAACTTGGCTGACCAATTCGCCTCCAGGTATCAGGTAAAACTCAGACTAAGGAAGTATCACTTTTTACATCCCAGTGGCAAAGGCCAACTACACAAGTGAAGAAACCCACACAGTCAAAAACTCAAGAGCCCCAAGGGACTCAAGAATACCCTCATGATGTCAGGTATCAAAACAAATCAGCCAGCATAAATGTAAACCCATACATCACAAGATGGGCTGCAAACTGGCTAAGTGACAGAAGGAGGGGTGGGGCGTTGGTTTGAGCCACACTGGCAGACAAAGCATGCGTCAAACTTTTACATCTGGCACGAATATCCCCAGACACACTGGCCTCACAGTCCACCTAGTACACACAACAGAGCCATGGCCTGTAGTTAAGCCACAAAAGCATGTGCCTTCCCTTTACTGGCATAACAGCCAAACCATAGCTGAAATATATATCCCACACATAGTCATACACAGAAAAAGTCAACGGGAAAGCCATGCCCAGGTTGGAAGCCCAACGCCAAAACAGCCATAGTCATAAAAGTAGTTAGGAAGGAAATGTTCTTGACAAACCCCTGATAGTTGAAACCACCACATCTGGAAATAGGCATCAGATACAATCATCATCACCAGTCTGATTCGCTTGACATTCACATAGGAATGTAGCTGACCAGACTGCAACTGCATATATCACCCCCAAACCCTGCCTCACCGGATTCACATCTAGAGAAATGGAGGTCATCGCAGACTGTACTCACAGCTTATTAGACCTATCCCAGTCATGCGCATTGCAAAAGGATGAAGTCTGCCAAGATATAGGTTATAATGTCAAACCGGCATTTGAGGAATATGCAAAACCTCAAAAGATGAATCCCTCAGAGGTATGCAAAATGGAGACTATACCTTGAAGAAAACCTAAAATGTCCAGCTTCTGGAGGACAGATTCATCATAATGCATCTATGGCTGTGGGGCGTGGAATGCCTACATATATTTTACAGTTTTACGGTGGTGGTGCTGCGGTAGTGTTGTCGCCTCATAGTAAGATGCTGTCCGGTTCGATTCTCAGCTAGAGCGTCTTCTGCGTGGAGACATGCATGAATGGGCGTACCTTCGTTGAAAGTTGTGCGTCAGGGCTGGTAACTCGGTATGTAAAAACCAACTACCAATCATTAGCGGAGCGGATTTCCGCTGTGGCGACCCCTAACCGGGAAAAGCCGAAAGACACAAACAAACTACTATCTAATTTTATAGGGCATGTTTTTACAGTTTTTTTTACATATATTTTTAGTTATATATATACTATTTATATGATTAATTGTTTATATAGTGTTTGTATAGTGTATGCCTTTAACTTTTAATTATTCAATCAAGATGCTGTTAACTGATTGGATATGACCTAGATGTAGCATTATTTAAACAAGAGCAGCAGTTACTGTAGTATGTCTGGGGAAGCAGAGAGGACTCTGTGAAAGTGCTCACATGTTTTATATTTTTACTATTTTGTATTAAAGTGTTGTTTTGCCATGTGTATTCCAACGTGTTGTTGGCTTTTTTGGAATATTATACTTTTGTCGTTGGTTACTTTATCCAGATTCAGGGGATCTGTGCTTGATAGATCCATCACAAATACACTACTTCACAGTCCGATCCAAAAAAGAAAAGCTACTGCAAATGCATAACAATGTTACATTTTACAGAAACAAAGGTAGATAACCGTTATGATTCTGCTTTGCAACCACACCAGAAAACATGCTACACACTGTTATGGTAGTTCTGCAAACCATAGCCCCACGATTGCATACTAAACACAACAAGCTTGCAAAAAATAAATAAATAAAAAAAAAAATAAAAAATGACAATACTTACAGCTGTCTTCATCAATGTTGTCAGTGCATATTCATATCCAAATATTTTCAAATTCAGAACCACTACATAAAGTTAAAAGTACAGTTTTGTACCTACCATAAATGTAGATGTTCGAGTGTTCACACTGCTGCAGTCATCACTCTTGGGTTATCCTGCCGTCAGGCGGTCCCACAGTCGGCCCAAGTTCCAAAGTCTTGGTCCGGCATCGGTTGCTGTCGCTTCTTCCCTGACATCAGTGCGCAAGGGGGATATAAGATGCATCCGACGCCATTTTCTTCAATTTTTCTTGCCCCAGATGTCAGGTGTCCCCAATAGGTAGGCAATACATATTGCTATATAAAAATATACATATAAAAATAAAACAATACCTTCAGTCACAAGCAAATACACCACAGAGGTTGTATAAGATAGAAAGGAATAGATAAGTCCAGCTAGTTCAGAGGGGATGCAGGGAGGGTAACCTGGACTGCAGCAGTGTGAACACTCGAACATCTACATTTATGGTAGGTACAAAACTGTACTATGTTCATCATGTTACACTGCTACAGGCATCACTCTTGGGTAGAATCCCAAAGCTAAGGATGGGTGGTGGAACTAAACAGGGTTTGGAGAGGCTAGTAGGCCCTGCAGAACTGCAGTGGCAAAGCCAGCTCTGGTTTTAGAGTATAGAGGTAAGTGATAGTGCTTGGTGAAGGTGTGCACTGAACTCCAAGTGGCAGCCTCCAAAATATCCTTGGTTGGTACCCCTCTGAGGAAGGCTGTTGATGTTGCTGTAGCCCTGGTGGAATGGGGCCTGATGTTACCAGGCACAGATTTCCCATGGTGTGTGTAGCAGAAATGGATACAATGTCCTATCCATTTTGAAATGGTCTGTTTTGAGATAGCTTTTCCTTGAGATCCTGCAGCATAGGATACAAAGAGCTGGTCAGATTTTCTGAAAGCCTTAGTTTTATCCAAGTAGTAACGTAATTGCCCGTGAATATCCAAAGAGTGTAGGAGCCTTTCCCCTTTGTTCTGGGGGTTTGGATAAAAGGTGGGAAAATGAATGGTTTGGTTTAGGGCCACACTGGATACCATCTTTGGCATAAAGGAAGGGTTAGTTCGTAAAGAGACTCTGTCTTGATGAAAAATGATGAAAGGCTCCACTGCCATTAGGGCCTGTAGTTCTGAGACTCTTCGTGCTGAAGTTATTGCTAACAGCAGGGCAGTTTTCCATGATAGGAACTGTAGATCAGCAGTGAAAGCTGGTTCAAAGGGCAGAAGTATTAGCTTTTCCAGAACAAAGTTGAGATCCCAAGTTGGTGTTGGTGCTCTCCGGGGCGGTCTTATGTTCTTAGCCCCTCTGAGGAACTGTCTTAGTAATGGATGTGAAAATATAGGAGGATCCGTGTTGTACTGAGCTGAAATAGCTGAGGCGTGGATCTTAATAGATGAGAAGGAAAGTTCTTTGTGCAACATATCAGTTAAATATTGAAGAATCCGAGGAATATTTGGGACAGGAGGATTTTGACCTTTAGCCTGGTTCCAGGAGCAGAATCTTTTCCATTTGTCTGAATAGATTTTCCTGGTGCTGGGTCTCCTGGCCTCCAGAATGACGTCCATCACAGCTTTAGAGAGAAGTGTTGACTGGTTATTTAGGCAATTTGCCATGCAGCCAGATTTAAAGTCTTTGCTGGCTGTGTAGAATCTGATTGTTTTGCTGCGTGAGCAGGTGAGGAATTTGAGGCAAAATCCATGGTGGGCCATGAGCCATGTTTCTTAGTATTGTATACCAGTGTTGGCTTGGCCAGTCTGGAGCAATGAGTATCATTTGTGGCCTCTCTAATCTGGCTTTCAGCAGCACCTTTGCCAGAACAGGCAGTGGAGGAAAGGCATACACTGTCAATGTTTTCCAACTGAATGAGAGGGCATCCACTTTCCAAGCTAGTGTGTGGTATTTCCTTGTGCAGAATTTCCGTAGTTGGTAGTTTTGGGGGGAAGCAAACAGATCTATGTCTGGGCTCCCCCATTTTTGAGTTATCATTGCGAATACTTGTGGATCTAGTTTCCACTCGTGAGGATCTATGATGTTTCTGCTTAGATCGTCTGCCAGTGTTTTTTTCTTTTCTGACAGAAATTGTGCTTGTAGTTGAACTTGGTAGGTCAGTGCTGTGTTCCACAAGGTCATTGCTTGTCTGCATAGGGGGTAGGAGTGTGTGCCCCCTTGCTTGTTTATGTACCACATTCACTGTGGTGTTGTCCGTCTTTATTAGGAGTTGTCCTTGATTTAGGAGGTTCTTGAAAGTTGTTAGGGCATTTTGTACAGCTAGCATCTCTTTTTGATTGATATGTAGATGCCTTTGGTTTGCAGGCCATTTGCCCTGAATACACTGTCCTGCCATGTGTGCTCCCCAGGAATAATCCGATGCATCTGTTGTTATAGTTTGTCTGGCTGCGGGTAAGGTGAAAGGCTGATCCTTGTTGAGGTGACATGCCTAAGCCCACCATAGAAACTCCTGTTGAAGGCAGGGAATGAGTGGAATTATTGTTTCCAAACTGTGGCTGTGTTGAGACCATACGCTTTTCAGATACCATTGTAATTTCCTCATATGCAGTTTTGCAAATGGTATTAGTAGTATGCAAGATGCCATGAATCCCAAGGTCTTTAGAATTTTTCTTGCAGGGAGTTGGGTCTTTGTTGCCATCATTTTGAAGTATTGAGTCCATTGTCTTTGCTTGTCTGGCATGAGGTAAGCCATCTGGGCTGTTGTATTTAAGCTGGCACCCAGGAATTTTATGTCTTGTGAGGGCACTAGTTTTGACTTCTTTTTGTTTACTGTGTACCCTAGGCAACTTAGAAGGTTTTTGACAAACGCCAGATGCTTTAAAAGAATGTCATTGCTTTCTGCTTGAATAAGGCAGTCGTCCAGGTATGGATATATTTGAATCCCTCTTTGTCTGCAGTATGCAATTACTGGTGCCAGGCATTTTGTGAAGACCCTGGGTGCAGTAGATAAGTCAAAGGGCAGTGCAGAGAATTGGTAATGGGTTGAACCTGCAATAAATCGGAGGTATCTTCTGCAATTTTGTCTGATAGGGACATGCAGGTATGCCTCCTTGAGGTCCAACGTTACTAGCCAAGCCTTCTTGCCCAGCATGGGAAGAAGTTGCTGTAGTGTTAGCATCTTGAATTTGGGTACTTCCAGGTATGTGTTTAGAACTGAGAGGTCCAGAATGGGTCTCCAGGCTTTGTCCTTTTGGGGAACTAGAAACAGTTGAGTAAAATCCTTGTCCTTGCCCCTGTGTAGGAACCTGATGAATGGCTCTCATGTCCATGAGAGCTGAAATTTGCATTTGAGCCACTGCCCATTGATTTGGTGGCAGGTTTGGCGTTCCTTTTATCCTTGGTAAAGTGTGAAAGTGGAATCTGTATCCTTGAGATACAATATTTAGGACCCATTTATCTTTTGTGATGATGTGCCAGTTGTCTGCAAAAAGAGCTAGTTTTCCCCCCAAGGGAGCTGGCCAAGAGGGTTTTGCTTGGTAGTCTGAGGGGTAAGTCATTGTGTTTGTCTTCTGGTAGTTTGAGACCTGTCTTCTCCTCCTTTTTGGGTTGTGGCACTCCATTGTCGAGGCTGGTAAGAGCCTTGTGGCTGGCCTCTGCCTCTTGGGTGTCTGTATCTGCCCCTCTGTGGAAAGGACCAGTTTTTGGTTGGCCAATTTCTGCTGAAACGAGGAGGTTGAACCTGTAAAAAATCCTTGACTGTCTGCATAGATTTTGCCTTATCTTCCATTTTCTTTAAAACAACTTCTGCTTTTACACCAAATAAAACATCCTGCTGTAAGGGTGCATCCAATAACTTTGCTTTAACATGATCAGGTAAAGTTTGTTCTTTTAACCAAGCATGCCTACATATGACAGACCCTGTCACTGCTGCTCTACAAGAAGCTTCCAATGAATCAAATCCACATTGCAAAGTATGTTTTCCCACTTGTTCAGCTGAATGCAACAAATCTTGCATTTCCTTGTAATCTGGCTGGTCTGTATGTGCAAGCATTTTTTGTTTTAATTGAGACATCAGATATTGTTGATATTTCAGCATGTGAAACTGACAATTTAAGGCCCTCATAGCTAGAGTAGCTGAGGTATATACTTTCTTTCCCCATCTGTCTAGTGCTCTAGAATCCCTTTCAGGGGGCACAGGATTTTTAGCAGTAGAGGCTTTAACCCCTTTGGGACCCTGGGAAATGGTTTCTGGGTCAGCAACAGGGCTTTTATACAGGAAGTTGTGTGAGTCAGGGACTCTGTAGTATCTGTCTGGTTTGGCTGGTGCAGGAGGTAGTGAATCTGGGTTAAGGCTAGATTCTGAATAAACATCATCCACAATGTCTAACACAGGTGGAATTGCAAGTAGTCTGTGCTGGGGTAGTAAAAGGAACTCTCTGAGCCTTTTCTTAGAATCAGAGTAATCCTGGCCTTCCCAGTGGAAATGTTCCCTCATAGTATGTAAGGTTTCCCCAAATGAGAAGTCTTCTGGGGGAGATGCAGAAGGGATAGACTCTTCAGCATCAGAATCTTCATAAGGGGGAAAGGAATATTCCTGTTCCACAGAAGAGTCTCAGGAAATTGAAACCTGGTCAGAGGAAGCGTAGTCCTCCTCCTGCCTTGGCCTTTTATCAGGAGGGGGATGGGAACCCCTGATTACGGTAATTGCGTCTTCAGCCATCTTAAGCATCTGTTTCCTAGGCATGGGGCCTTGTACTGGAGACTGCTGTGCAGTCTTCTTTGTTTTTAAAGGAGATTTTAGTTTTGCATAGGATTTAATAGCGAGTGTAGTCGGTCTGAAGGCACCCTCAGCAACTGAAGGCGTTTCAACTGCACCGGAATCTCCTTCACGTATGGAGTCTGAAGGGCCTAAAGGTAAAGGTTGTGGAGGCCTAGTAATCTCCGCTTGTGAATCGGATGTCGCCTGGGGTTCTAAATCAGCGGTCATCAGGGGCTGCGTAGGCGCCTCACTGAAAACCGGAGAACCGGCGACTGGCCTAGAAGAGGCCTCGGAATCTGGTTTGGATTTCGGTTGCCTGTCCTTATCTTTGCATTTTTTTATGCATTCAGGTCGTTGGTTGCTCTGATGGCATGATATAATTAAATTTCCTACCAAAATAATGTTGGGCGAAATCAAACAGACGTTTAATATTTCGTTTATTAAACCTAGCACAAAACTGACAACCTGTGACATCGTGGTCTGGGCCTAGGCAAGGAATACAATAAGAATGAAAGTCCTTATGAGGTATTTGCTTCCCACAAGAAATGCAATTGTTAACTTTTTCTGACATCGGACTGAGGCAAGAAAAGGTTCTCCAATGGGGTACTTAGCTTTATGAAGACTTCGGTCTGAAATTCGATTTGAAAATCTCAGGAGTCGGCCGACCGGCACTTGCGAACTGCTTCTGCTTCGGGCACCACGCAGCAAGAAAGACTGCAGAAAATGGATTCGGCTGCATCTTATATACCCCTGGCGCACTGACGTCAGGGAAGAAGCGACAGTAACCGATGCTGGACCAAGACTTTGGAACTCGGGCCGACTGCGGGACCGCCTGACGGCAGGATAACCCAAGAGTGATGACTGCAGCAGTGTAACACGAAGAACATCTTTTTTTTTTCAGATTGTTCTTGGTTGTCATTGAATACAAAACTGCTAAGTTATTAGAGTTTTTGGTTTATAACTTCCTAGCTTAATTTTCAGTTGCTTTACTATGCATTTATTTTATATTAGACAACATAAATTATACAATAAACATACACTTACTTATTTAATGTATACAATATATTGCATACATCCCCTTTAACGTACTTAAAAAAGTAACAAACCACTCTTCTTGGCAGTTGTGCTGTGTAACTTTATGAACATGATTTATGACAAAAGAATGTTAAGAAGCTTAGTTTGACAGCTAGTTACAGGTCCCAAAAACGAATGCTGAACAGCACTAGATCTATTTTCATCAGAGAAAAGAAGACGCTCCTAAAAAGAGAACCCAAGAGAACTGTAGATCTCTAAATGTACAACAGCAGCAGCTGAGCCCGAAAACCAGCAAGAGCCAGACTCACTGCTCCTCTATCACTGGCAACGAAATGGCATGGCATGCCTTCATACTGCTTTCCATGTAATCTAAAACTACAGGCAGAGAATGGCTCACATTCAAGCATAACTCAAAGATATCTCAACTGGCCTTTTGGTTCCTGCAGATGTGGTGTATGAAACTAGGATTCATGTCCAGTCTTCCACCAGGTTTGTTAAAAGAAAAGTACAGTTGTGTACACTTACCATAAATGTAGATGTTCGCGTGTATTCACTGTTGCAGTCATTACATTTGGGTAATCCAGCTGGCAGGTTGCCCTCAGTCGGCCTGAATTCCAAAGTCTTGGATCCTGCGTCGGCTACTGATGCCCCTTCCCTGACGTCAGGGGTATAAAAGATGAGGCAGACGCCATTTTCTTTAGTTTTCCTTGCCCCAGATGTCAGGTGCCTACTAAAAGGGTAGCCAATATTTATATATATATATATCTATATATCTATATATCTATATATATATATATATATATATATATATATATATATATATATATATATATATATATATATAAACACATGCAGCAATATAAACTTTACCTTCAGCTACAAGCAAATACACCACATAGGTTGTATAAATCAGAGAAGGAAAGATAGGTTCCATCAGAAGAAAAGGGGGATGGTGGGTGGGTAACCTGGACTGCAACAGTGAATACACTCAAACATCTACATTTATGATAAGTGTACACAACTGTACTATGTTCTTCGTGTTTCACTGCTGCAATCATTACATTTTAGTAGAGTCCCAAAGCTATGGATGGGAGGCTGGAGCTAAACAGCATTAGGAACGGCTATGAGGCCCTGCAGAACTGCAGTGGCAAAGCCTGCCCTAGATTTAGAGTAGAGAGTGGCAGATGATGGTGCTTGGTAAAGGTGTGCACTGAACTCCAAGTAGCAGCCTCTAAAATGTCCTTGGTTGGTACTCCCCTGAGAAAGGCTGCTTAAGTGGCTGCAGCTCTGGTTGAATGTGGCCTAATGCCCTTAGGCACTGGCTTGCCATGGTGTAAGTCGCAGAAATGAATACAGTGGGCTATCCACTTTGAAATAGTCTGCTTTGAGATAGCCTTTCCTTGCGATCCTGCAGCATATGCCACTAGTAATTGCTCTGTATTTCTGAAAACCTTGGTTCTGTCCAAGTAGAATCTAAGCTGTCTGTGTACGTCCAAAGAATGCAGAATTCTCTCCCCCTTGTTCTGTGGATTTGGATAAAAAGTTGGCAGATTAATAGTTTGGTTAAGAGCCACATTGGACACCACCCTAGGCATAAATGTTGGGTTTGTCCTCAGAGAGACCCTGTCTGGATTAAAGGTTCCACAGCCATGACTGCCTGTAGCTCAAACTCGTCTCGCAGAAGTTATTGCTAGGAGCAGAGCTGTTTTCCAAGATATAAACTTTATATCAGCAGTAGAATACCCACGGTAGTGGTGCTACGGTAGCGTTGTCACCTCAAAGCAAGACATTGTCGCGCTTGATTCTCAGCTAGAGATTCTTCTGTGTGGAGGCATGCGTGAATGGGCGTGCCTTCATTGAAGGTTGTGTGTCAGGGCTGGTAACTCGGCACGTAAAAATCCACTACCAAACATTAGCAGACCAGAGTTGCGCTGTGGTGACCCCTAACCGGGATAAGCCGAAAGACACAACAACACCAGCAGTAGAAGCTGGCTCAAAAGGAGGCAGGGTGAGTTTTTCCAAGACATAGTTGAGGTCCCATGCAGGGATTGGTGATCTCCTTGGAGGCCTTAAATTTTTGGCTCCTCTGAGGTACTGTTTTAATAAGGGATGAGAAAAAATTGGTGGCTCTGTATTGTAATGAGCCGAAATGGTAGAGGCATGAATTTTAAGATGAAAAAGACAGGCCTTTGTCCAGCATCTCAGTTGAGTATTGCAAAATCTGAGGAATATTTGGCACAGCTGTATCAGTTCCTTGTGCCTGGTTCCAAGCACAGAATCTCTTCCATTTTCAAGCATAAGATTTTCTAGTACTAGGTCTTCTGGCCTCCAAAATGGCACCCATCACAGCTTTACTGAGAGGTGTGTTTTGTATGACTACAATATCCGCCATGCTGCCAGGTTTAACGTCCTGAGTTGGCTGTGCAGTATCTGATTGTTTTGCTGGGATAGATGAGGTATTTGAGGTAAGGTTCAAGCTGGGCATTGAGACAAGTTCTTTAGGATTGGAAACTAGTATGGCAGGCCCAGTCTGGGGCAGTCAGTATCATTTTTGGCTTTTGCTGTCTGACCTTTAGGAGTACCTTGGGGAGGAGAGGCAGTGGGGGATAGGCATATACTGATAGGTTTTTCCAGCTGAAAGATAGGGCGTCCACTTTCCATGCTTGTCTGTGATAAGTCCTTGTGCAGAATCTTTTTAGTTGGTAGTTGTGAGGGGAGGCAAATAGATCTATGTCCGGGCATCCCCATTTCCTTGTTATCATGCTGTAGACTTGTGGATCCAGCTGCCACTCGTGGGGATCCATGAGGTTTCTGCTTAGTTTGTCTGCCAGAGTATTTTTCCTTCCTGGCAGGAAATGTGCCTACAGATGTACTTGGTAAGTCAATGCTGTGTCCCACAAAGTCATAGCTAGTCTGCAAAGGGGGTAAGAATGTGTGCCCCCCTGCTTGTCTATATACCACATGCCCATGGTGTTGTCTGTCTTTATCAGTAGTTGTCCCGGATGAAGTAGGTCCTTGAAGGCTGTCAGGGCATTTTGAACAGCTAGCATCTCTTTTTGATTGATATGTAGATGCATTTGGGTTGAGGACCATGTGCCCGGAAAGCATCTTCCTGCCATGTGGGCCCCCCCAGGCATAATCTGATGCATCTGTTGTTAACGTCTGCCTGGCTGGGGGTAATGTGAATGGCTGTCCCTTAATTTGGTAACGAGCCTTTGCCCACCATCGAAACTCCTGCTGTAGGCAGGGAATGAGAGTAATCATTGTTTACAGGCTGTGGCAATGTTGAGTCCAAACACTTTTTAGGTACCGTTGAAGTTTCCTCATATGCAGTCTTGCATATGGAATTAATAGAATGCAGGATGCCATGAAGCCCAAAGCCTGCAGAATTTTTCTTGCAGATAACTGGGCCTTTGTTGTCTGGCATGAGATAAGTCATCTGGGCAGTTGTATTTAAGCTTGCACCCAGGAATATTATCTCTTGAGAGGGTACTAGTTTTGATTTCTTTTCGTTGACTGTGTACCCTAGACATGTTAGAAGTCTTTTCACAAATGCCAGATGCTGTAGAAGAATGTCCTTGTTCTCTGCTTGAATTAGACAGTCATTCAAGTAAGGATATATTTGTATTCCTCTGTCTGCAGAATGCAATTACTGGTGCCAGGCACTTTGTAAAGACCCTGGGCGCAGTAGATAAGCCAAAGGGCAGTGCAGAGAATTGGTAATGCATTGAGCCAGCCTTGAATCTGAGGTATCTTCTGCATAATTGTCTGATTGGGACATGCAGGTATGCCTCTTTTATGTCTAGAGTCACCAGTCAAGCGTTCTTGCCCAGCATGGGCAGAAGCTGCTGCAAAAGTCATCATCTTGAATTTTGATATATCCAGGAATGTGTTCAGAATAGATAGGTCCAGTATTGGTCTCCAGGTATTGTCCTTTCTGGGTACCAGGAACAATCTTGAGTAAAATCCTTGTCCCTGCTCTTGCTCTGGTACTTGTTGAATGGCCCCCATGTCCATGAGGGATGAGACTTGTTTTTGTGCCTCTGCCCATTGATTTTTTGGCAGAACTGGCCAGCCGTTTGCCCTTGGCAGGGTATGGAAATGGAATTTGTACCCTTGTGACACGATATTTAGAACCCACTTGTCCTGGGTTATAATGTGCCAATTTTGAGAAAAAAGTGCTAATTTTCCCCCTAAGGGTGCTGCCAGGAGATAAGTGCTTAGTGCAGGCAGTGGAATGTCATTGGGACAGTTTCCTGTATGGTTGTGATTTGTCTTCTCCAACTTTGGTTGTAGAAGCACACCATTGCTTTGACCTGTAGGAACCTTGCACCTGGAATCTGCCTCTAGGGTGTCTGGATCTGCCCCTTTGAGGTCGGTCTGACACAGGAAAGGACCAATTCTTTGTAGGCCAGTGTCTACTAAACCTAGGTGGCTGTACTTGTAAAAAATCTTTGACAGTTTGCATAGATTTAGCTTTGTCCTCCATTTTCTATAACACCTCCTCTGCCTTAACACCAAACAAAGTATCATGCTGTAAAGGTGCATCTAATAATTTAATTTTGACATGATCAGGCAGATTTTGTTCGTTTAACCAAGCACGCTTCCTAATTACAGAACCCGTAACTGCGGCCCTGCAGGAGGCCTCCAAAGAATCAAAACCACATTGCAAAGTATGCTTTCCAACTTGTTCAGCTGCATGCAATAAATCCTGCATTTCCTTGTTTTCTGCACATTGAGTTTAATAAAATTTTCTGTTTAAGCAATGCCATGACATGTTGCTGATATTTGAGCATATAAAACTGACAGTTTAAGGCCCTTATAGCCAAGGTAGCAGAAGTGTAAACCTTTTTTCCCCATCTATCCAGTGCCCTAGAATCTCTGTCAGAGGGGGTAGGATTTTTTGCAGCGGAAGCCTTAACTCCTTTGGGACCTTGTGAAATAGTTTCTGGGTCTGCAGCAGGGTTTTTAAAAAGGAATTTATGAGAGTCAGGAACCCTGTAATATCTGTCAAGCTTAACAGGAGATGGAGGTAAGCAGTCAGGGGTAAGACTAGACTCCGAAAACACATCTACAATATCTAACACAGGTGGAATGGCTAGTGGCCTGTACTGAGGTAGTAAAAGGAAATCCCTGAGCCTCTTTTTAGATTCTGAAAAATCTTGGCTCTCCCATTGGAAATGCTCCCTCATGGTATGCAAGGTTTCCCCAAAAGAATAGTCTTCTGGAGAAGCTGAAGGTATAGATTCTTCAGCATCAGAATCCTCATGGGGGAATAGAATATTCCTGATCAGAAGAGGAATCAGATGAAATAGAAACCTGATAGATTCATAGTCAGTCTCTTGCCTAGGCCTCTTATCAGGAAAGGGATGGGAACCCCTGATCAAGGTAATTAAGTCTTCGGCCATTTTGAGCATCTGTTTTTTGGGCATAGAGGCCTGTACACGTGGCTCTTGAGTTTGTTTCGTTGCTTTAAAAGGTGCTTTAGTCTTTGTCTTTGAAGCTGAGGTTGGTTTAATGTAAAGATGTTTAGGTCTGAATACACCCTCAGAAGCCGGTGCCTGCTCAGCGGCTCTGGACCCATCTGAAGAAATAGTATCACAGGCTCCAATAACTTGACTTTCCAGCGGCATGGCAGACTCCATGTGGGAGTCGGTAGTGGCCTGCGACTCTAAAGTAGCGGGCGTCAGGGGCTGCGAAAGCGCCTCACTGAGAACCGGCAACTGGCTTAGGAGAAGCTTCGTCATCGATTTTGGGCCTCGGTTGTCTATCTCTCTCCTTTTCTTTGTGTTTTTTGTGAACTCCAGTAGTCCGATGGCTATCTGACGACATTTCGGGATAATTAAACCGGCATCCAAAATAGTTTAAAGCAAAATCATACCGACGCTTAATAGTGCGTTGATTAAATCTAGCACAAAACAGACAACCAGAAACGTTGTGATCAGGGCCTAGGCAAGGAATACAGTAAGAATGAAAGTCCTTATGAAGTATTTGCTTTCCACAAGAAATACAATTATTTACTTTTTCTGACCGGTCTGGAGCAAGAAAAAAAAGTTTCCCCAATGTGGTACTTAGCTTTATTGAAGACTTCGGATCTGAAACTCAAACATGAAAATCTCAGGAGTTGGCCGACCAGCACTTGTGAACTGCTTCTGCTTCGGGCACCGCGCGGCAAGAAAGACTGAAGAAAATGACGTCGGCCGCATCTTTTATACCCCTGATGACCTGACGTCAGGGAAGGGGTGACAGCAGCTGACGCAGGACCCAAGACTTTGGAATTCAGGCCGACTGAGGGCAACCTGCCAGCAGGATTACCCAAATGTAATGACTGCAACAGTGAGACACGACTGTCAGCAAGAGCATCCCAACTCCAAACGACTGCAACTGCTCACCACAGTGGCTGTCTATATCCATTTATAATCAATGCAATTGAAAGTAAACACTATCCCCACCGTAGCTGTCAAACAGTACCAGTACAAACATCATAAGTCTGTGAGCATGTGCTTTTTGCATGCTTGCAGGTCAAGCAAATAAACTATACTTATTTCTGTATAAGACTAAGGCAAAACTAACTCTGCTACTGTTTATCTATCTTGCTACATATCGCTGTTTTATTTATTTTCTGTATGTACCATTTCTGTGCTACAGTGAAAATGGGCTCTGCCCAGTTGACCATACCAGATATTTATTTGTCCCTAGATTGACTTGAAAATAGCAAAAATTACACCAAGGCCAAAACATGCTGTCAGCTTAAATCACAGACTTTCAACGAGTTACATTTATTTACTGATATTTGATTATCGGAAAGTCCGACAGAGTTTTCAGCAGAGTCTCAGGAAGAAAACTTCCAAAGTATTACAAAGACATTTCAAGAACAACTCTACAATCTTCAAAAATAATGCAAACATATCTGCACTTTAAAACAAGTACAGCAAATCAGATATAATGTATAAACACTAGTCAGAAAAGGTACAAACTATATAAAAATGACTTCATATCTAGAGAATCCCTAGACAGTTTAGCGAAGTTAAAGGTAAGTTAGTATAATAGAAACAGGAATCGCAATATAAAGTGAAAGAAAAAACAGGGTTATGACATTTAAACTGAGTCGGGGGAGAGAAATTGAATGAAGTAAGGAAGTGAGTGAAGAAGGGGGAGTAAGGAGGTTTAAGGTATGAATAGGAACTATTTAGGGATATAGTGTATCCTGGAACTGAGCAAGAACAGATCCAGATTTTGGCTAGGAAGTCTTTCAGAATGGTTTTAAATGGCTGGAGGGAGGGTACTGACTTGATGGATACAGCTATGGAGGTTCCAGACCTTAGCAACATAGTATGAGTACAGAACATGACTAGCAGTGTGGACAGAAAAGAGTTATTGGTTACTGGATCATAATGGTGGGAACATAGTTGTCCAGAATGGTACTCAGTGCTGGACAAGCAGGTAGATGCTGGATAATTTTGCAGGTGTTAAGAAGCTGTGTACATGTTAGTTGAGTTATACCCAAATTAGGCTTTCTAGTGCTATACAGTGGTGGGTTTTGAAAGGGATATTTGCTGCAAATTTAGTCACTTTATGATAGGATTCTTCAACTTTTGCTTTTTGTGATGCCCCAAGGTTAGTAATCATGGGAGCAACATAATGTAATGAGGGCAGGAGGCAAGTTTGGTTTTAGTTGTAATAAAAAGAAAAAAAAAAAAAAGAGGAAAAATAGGCACAAAAAAAAACTAATTCAACACTGTGTGTGGTCATGATAAGGAAAGGTACTGATGAGATCAATCAGCCAAACATTATTCTCCTTCTGAATAGAAAAACGTAAAAGACACACAGAAAAATCCAGTTCAACAAACACAAGGACAATTTTATTAGTTGAGAACTTTCATCCTTATATCCAGGACTTCTTAAGAACTAAAAACCACAGACAACCACACCTTATCTATATTAACAAATACCTTACTACTATTGTCCAAACATTGATAATAACCATTATGTAAGACAATTTATGCATCCTCCTCTGTTAAATTCTGAAAATGCTCATAGCACTAACTTTGATACAAATCAAATGTGTTTAATGTTTTTGTCAACATTTTATAAAATTAAGCTAAATGCTGCCAGTTGGAAAATTAATTCTCAAATTCTTAACTAAATAGCTTTTATGCAGTACAGAAGACGCAAACAACCAACAACACCAGCAAAAACATCTGCTGTACACGTGTAAAAAAAAAAAAAAAATATATATATATATATATATATATATATATATATATATATATATATATGGTTTACTATCAAATTGTCGATCCCGTTTTGTGCGAGCGCGCGCATTGCAAACGCAACTGCTGCACCCATGGTAGCATGGGTGTGGAGGAGTGCATTCGAACATTTAATAGTAAACCTATATATATATATATATATGTAATAAAATGTTTTACATCTAGATTTTTAGTCCTTTCTCTATCAAACCTACATTCTCTTCTTCAATAAGAAGGATTACGATTTTATTTTTTGTGTTCTACATTTTCTTGTTCAAAAGGAGATTAATATTTGGCCAACTGTCCTAACAAGACCCTTCTCTGTCCTGCTCACATGCAGGGATGAAGTTGTTGCTTTACTTGTGTTGTTTGAAAAACTTTTTGGCTCTATAAAGCTAAATGTTTGGCTTTTTTATGCAATTTGTATTTGCAGGTCACTTTTAAGATCATCTACTATCATCACTAATTTTCTATAAGAAGTAACTTCAGTAAACTGTGTTACTAACAGAGGATTTTTAAATTTTGCTTTTTATAAGAGTGGAATTTAGGCAAAAACAAGTAGTTTTGTGTGTTTTTTTTGGGGGGGGGGCGGGCTAATAGGGAGCTATTATGTGGATGTATACAAAATGTTGGTAAGAGTGTTAAAGAGTAGGAGACCATGGACAGAACCTTGGAGTACACGGGCGGCAAATGGGAGGTGTGGAGAGTGCCCTTTTACTGACTTATCGCTGTTGGACAAGTAGCTTTTGAACCAAAGGATGGGATGAGATGGACCTAATGAGGACATGTGAAGTAGAAGTTTGTTGTGACAAACTTGTGTCAAAGGTTTTAAGTAAGTCTAGAAATACAGAGTTTACTTAGCCATTACCCCTAACATTATTTACAGCATCTATAAAGGTGAAGTGCAGTGTTAGCATTGTCTGAAGGCATGGAAGCCATGTTACATGTGGGTTAGGAGTTCTTCCTGCAGGAGCGAGTTTAGCAATTGTTTTTGAATACATTTTTTCAAGTATTTTAGAGGCAGGGGATAAGATTGTTATAGGTCTAAAGTGAGTTTAGCAATTGTTTTTGAATATATTTTTTCAAGTATTTTGGAGACTGGGTAAGATTGTTATAGGTCTAAAGTTAGTAATGTCTAATGAACTTCCTAATTTGTGTAAAGGGATAATTTGTGATTTTTCTTCCTGAGAGAGGGAACATGAGATTCCTGGACTGACCTATTTATAAGGATTGAAGAAGGAGAGGCAATGCTATTGGCTGCGATTTTAAGGTACTTGCTTGGAATCTCATCAGTTAAAGTACAGCAGGGTTTGAGTTTAAGAGTAGTATGTGGACACAGGTTTGAAGGTGAATGTGGATGTGAATGTGATGACATGTAGCTGCCGGGAAGGGTTTGGATTGGCTGTTGGGGAATCCCTTGTTAGGGACACTAATTTATCTATGAAATAAGAGATAAACTGTATTGCAGTTTCCTGTGGTGATTTATTGGGAGAGCAGTTAAGACTACATTTTTGGCTGGGATCCAAGATTCTTTAATGGCTGGCCAATTTTTTTAGGGTTCTGTTTACTTCTGTTGTAAAAGTTGTTACAGTATAGTTGCCTTCATTTATTTGCTCTTTATTACGGTTGACGGGCATTTTGAAATTTTCAAGATATTGAGTTTTACATTTTTCCCATTCTTTTTCTCTGTCTTGCGTTAGCATTCTACTCTTGTTGGACAGCCAAAATGTATTTTTGTTTAGCCTCTTCTTTCTAGGAGTGCAAGGCCATTTAGGAAAGCTGTAACAAATTAAATGTACAGTATCATCTAAGGGGATGATTTTTAGGATGTTTCAGTTAATGGATGATAGGGGTAGTAATGAATATTTCTGTGTTAAACTTGGACAGGTTGTGTGTTATTATAGAAACGTGCTGTTTAAGTGGATGCATCAGATGTCTGGTTGTAGAGATTGAGAAATGGTCACAGAGTCTGACATTGCACCTGTGGTGGTGAATTTGTTAGGGTAAGATAAGATGATCCAAGTCTAATTAAGAATTTGTGTCTTGCTATAATGTGTGGGGCTACTAATTAGTTGTGTAAAACCATATAACTTCATGCTGTAGGGAAGTTAGAGGTTGTGTCCACCCGACTGATACTGTCATCACCCAGTAGTATTTTTTCTTGTGGAATTGTTATGGATATCCAATGTAGGGTGCCTTCCAGTGTAGCTGTATTGTTGACAGGAGGGTTGTGTAAAGGACAGCAATAAATATCCGTTTAAATTTATTTTCAGGAAAGTAATAAGACGTTCTGCTGAACTGAATTTTTGTATTGCTTTTTGTAGGGAGAAATGTGGATCCGTAGGTCAATTATTGCAGAGAACATTTAGTTTATAGCAAGTACAGAGCAATTAACAAGAAGGTACAAAATAGAACATGTTTTCTTTCATTTACTGTATACAGAAACCAAGAGGCTAGGGGGACTACATAACTGGCATACAGAGTGCAATTTATTGGTCAAGAGAAAGGACAGTGGTCCACTTAGTAAATGGTTCAAGAGTGCAAGGACTACTCCTTTTGGGGGGAATGCCACAGCCACTTTCCAGGACATGGCAGGCACGCATTTTATTAATAAAAGTTCATACACTGCAAGGCTCTTTATGTTAAATTTGCTTACCCCGCAAAATGACACTATTCTCAGTGAAAACTTGAGAGTTGTGCCTTGTGGCAGAGCTTCTACAGTAGTGGGCTCAGCAATAGAAGTAGTGAACACAGGCTCTGAAAGGAATGAGAAAAATTCTATTGAACTGTAATACTACATGGAGGCAATAACGTTTATACCCATTCCTATATGGCGGAAGGACCACAGTGAATCAGTGCAAAAGAATATGGGGTATTGTAAGAGTAGAGACATGGTTAAGAAAGTTTATGAATGCGAGGTCACGTACATTCAAAGAATATGCTGAAAGCACCCATCACCCATTTACTAAAGCACCTTTCTATAGTACACTTAAGTACCACTATGACCAATGACAGCTTAATTCCAGTATACTGCAAGAACCAGTTAGCTGGCTCTGTAGTGATCAGGCTTCAATGTGACCCAGATGACCTAGGGTTGAACAGTTGTACCACAATCAGGAGAAGGTGTAAGCGACATGCCAAACCTTGCATGCTCATCTTTGGAAAAACAAGATACCTTGGGCCATTGCAACCCATTGGTGCAGACCAATTGCCATGGCAAGAGCAGTACAAGGGCCAGAATGTGCATGTCCACCAATCAGTTTGATGAGGCAATATAGGTGGATTTGTTGCATGCATGGACATGTGGAATGCCTCAGAAACCATGATGTCCTCCCATGACTGGCTACTGCATGGTGTGGAATGTGTACTAGGTGACAGAATGTTAAGACTGATGGCTGACACCATAAACAAAAAAATTCACATACTCATGTCTGTCACAACTATCATTCCACGTCTAAAAAACTGAATAAAATGCCAAGACATTTCAAGGCCACCGAAATTTACCTATTTATTGACATTTCATTACCAGGAAGGTCTGACTGTAGGTGCCAGTTTCAGCAAAGGCTTAGAGAGAAAAAGTCCACTCTAAAAACAATTTTATAATACAATGAAAATCTACAGTTTAAACAACACAAAACTAGACAATGTGAAAACATTGGTTAAGAATAGATACCACAAATTTGACAATGACTTAATATACAGAGAAACGTTGCCAGTTTAGAGAAATTAATTTAGTACAACACAAATAGGAACAGCAATATAACGTGGGGGAAAAAAACTAAGTTATGGCGCATTTACTTTTTTTTTTTTTTTTTTTTTTAACTGTAACACATTATGCTTTTTTTCAGTTTTCATTAAATTATCACTTAAGATGTATGCAAACAGAAAACATATAACTTGTTTCCAGTTACATATGTTATTTTGTATAACCATCATCAATCCAACATTACATAAATTGTTCAATTCCTGCTTCCCTTAAACCTCACTCCTCATCCTCCTTTAGAGCATCATTCTGCATGCATTATTTCCATTTATTTCTATGCAATTTGCCATATCCTTTTCTAAAGATCCCACTGCCAATTCTTTTATCTCTGTTACAGTTTGTTTAGACTTTGATTTCCATTTTCTATTAATTGCTTTTTCGGCAGCCACCAGAATTAAACTTACCAAGGCCTTACTATGCCTAGGCAATTCAGGTCCCAGTTCAAAAGAATCATGTTCTTAGTTACACCCAATTGCTCGCCCAATATTTCTGATAGAATACTCTATAGGAAGTTTTTAAAGTCTGCCAACTCACTACACTCCCAAAACACATGCTCCCAGTTATCTTTCTTTCCAAACATTTGCCATCTACCTGAATCATTTGGAGTCTGCTTAGGATATAAAAAATACCTATGCAAACACTTCCTAACAAAAATCCTAAATCTTCTAAACTTTGCTGCATACTTGGGAACCATACGCATGTTCTCCCATTGTTTCCTTGTAAATAGCTTATCCAATTCTCTCTTCCAAATCTTTTCTAACCTCCACTGATTTATTCTTAATGTTATCATGCAGTATATTATATACCATATGAATTATCCTTTTTTTAATAGCAGTTGCTGTTCTAGATTCAACTTTAAATGCTACTAGAGCAGGTCTTTCAATTAGGATTCCCCTATCCCTTTTTCTTTACCTATACTCAAGACTTCAATCCCTGGTAGGGAAGGCAGTTGCTAGCCTGCAGTCCAAATGTATTATTGGCCTCTTCCCATTTTATTATCTTTCCCTCTCCTTACTTGCTCCCAGTACCTTGGTTTCTTTGTCAGTTTTCTTCTGTAAATTCTTGTCCCCTCTTACTTATTCACTACACCCCTAACTGCAGTCATTCCCATCATCAAAATCTCCTTTTTCCATTCTTGTGTTGGCTTAGTTCTTAGAATACTTTTGGCTAATTTATGACTGCAATAGTCTGTATGGCTGTGGTTATTCTCCTTAAAGATCTGCATCCAAAATCTCACTCTCCAGGTTAAGGCATATTTAGAGTGAAGAAGGGGGGAGGAATAAGTGCCAGGTATGAATCAAAACTTTTTCTTATTTTGGGATCCAGTTCAGCATATCTTCCAGTGTAGCTGCATTGTTGCCGGGAAAGGGGATGTAAATGACAGCAATACATATTTGTTTATTTTCAGGAAAGAGATAAGAAACACCGCTGAACTGAATTTTGGTATTTGCTTGCTGTACGGGGAAATGTTGTAGATGCTGGGAAATAATATCCACCATCTTTCCTCTTTATATGGTCATTATGAATGACACTAGTGTAATTTCTGAATCGTTTATGCTGGGGTTTAAGCCAAGTTCAGTTATACCGAGACTATCAGGCTTGTGCTGGCAACTCGGGCATGTAGTTCAGTAGTTTTATTTCTTATGCTTTTAACATTTAAGGTGGCAAAAGTTAGATTACCAGGGTATGGGGCAGACTGTTGTGTAGTGTGTGGAAGGGAATTGTCTCAGGAAGTTTTGATTCTCCAAAATACTTGCCACAGTATGAAGACCTCAGTCTTTCGTACACACAATAACAATATCTCAATTCAGATCATGACAGGACAACTGCCCATTTCCTCTTACTCAAACCACTGAAGTAAAATAGAAAAAAATAACAAATTCATAGTTTATGTAGGGAATACCAAGCTGCCTCTACAATGTCCACTTAACTTTTATTATCACCTCCAAGGTCACTATACCTTGGGGGAAGGGACATGCATCAGTGTAGCCAATCACTATTCTTTCAGCAAAGCTTGCACATATTCATTCAAAATGGCAGAGCCCATGCTGTTTTCAGCAAATGGGCAAGAAAGTAAACACAGAAGCTACATAAATTCTGTTGACAGCAATGTATCACACAAATACTGTGACAGAATTATACAATTCCCACATAATCTGCTTCACATATGTGAATACAGAATAGTTGCGTAAGAACTTACCATAACCTTAGATATCCTTCTCTTCCTGCAATATGAGAACAGAAGGACATCTACCTAACTAAGGAATGGAGACAGGAGAAACTAATCTACTGAGATAGTCAAGAAAGCTCTAATCTCCCAGTAGCTCTTGTGCCCTGTTTTCCTGCACATAGTATGGAAATGAGTGTCCCTACGTGGAACCAGCAGTACTGCATTTTTGAAGAGCACACAACATCAATGTGAGGAACCGCTAAAAGGGAGACAGGAAGATGCCCCCCTGCATGTTTAGTCATGCTATCACTACTACTGTCCTTAGAATTTCAACAGGAAATTGAAGTTGGATGTAGTGAATTTTGTTTTCCTCCTTTCACCGGGGACAGACACTGTCGTTGCTTATTCATTCAATATAGGAGGTTTTAGGATCTGCTAGTCTCTTTATTAGTAACAAATTCTAAGAAACTGACAGTGGATGATCCTACACACAATACTTTTACAATATACTAATCTTCACTAGATGTTGTGATCAGAAAGATTTACCACACATTATTGTTTACAAAGATTTTAAAGGGTTCTGGGAAATTAAGTAACTGTTGACACTGGATTATATTTCTTTTAAAGGTGTATGAAGTCAAAACAAAGTTCAATGTAGAATCAAATGGTTTCGGAGCTTTACAGTTTTTGCAGCAAGTACAAAGAAAACTATATACCGAGTAGTCACCGAGATAAGAAAATGTCGACTAAATATTTGTTGATAGAATTTAAGTGATTACTCATTCATAAAAACTGAGACATTTTACCCAATTTGTAAGCAAGTGATTACTCATTCATAAAAACTGAGACATTTTACCCAATTTGTAAGCAAGTTTAAATATTTTGGAGTAAAAGAGATCAGCATTACTATTCAAAAGGAATTACCACAATATACAATTTTAAGAAGAGCTAAACATGATTTACTATTGAAAGGAAATCGGTTCAAATGGCAGGCATCCAAAAGTCATACCTGGACACTCACCACCACCACCGAGTTAAATGCCTGTAGGATAACAGCACAGGTATTTTATTTCACTCATAACATGTATGCGGATTTTTTCACACAACTGTTGTGAAACAATTTCTTCACAGAACCTTCCATCCTTGCGATGAAACTTTTTTTGCTGCCAGTAGAAATAAGTCCGTCTGCGTTAGTGATGCACGGGGTTATTCAATTTGAATAAGAAAAGTCTATGTGAAAATGAATATGAAAATATTTGCTTTATGCAGGGGGAGCTACTGCCTGGCTCTGTGGCACACACAGACAGAGCTCTGACTGCAACCCAGGTACCAGGTTTTGGCTGTAGATCTTGGCAATGAGAGGAATAAGTGAACGGACGTGGCCCGCTTGCCCTTCTAGGGGTTGGGTAGGGTTGAGTGCACATGGCAGGGTTAGACTGGGTGGTGTGAGCCCCTCAGTAGAGACAGGAAAAAACACAGCTTGAATGCAGTAGCCCTTTTAAAAATGAGGTGACATCCTCTATGCTCAGCATAAACAAAAGTCTCAAGTGACCCCACGGCTGTCTAAATAATGGCATCTCCCAGCTGACAGTTACCCTGATGATGGGAAACAACTGGCCTGATTGACAGGAGGGGCAAAGAAAGAAAAAAAAGAAAATTTACTATACAATCCAATAAAAAGAGCAAGAATATTTACACATATCAAATCACATATGGCATATTTTATACTCCTACATAAGACCCACTTAAATCCTTAGCATGAAACTTTAAATATATATGGAAATAATAATTTTTATGTCGAGCGATCAATGAAACTTCCATCACGTCCCAGGAAACCTCTCACCTTCCAGCTTCCTTAAAAATGACCATATTTATATAGAGGAACAAGTTCCTATACACCCTCCCACAACCCTTCACCCTGGGGAGACGTATCACAATGCCAAAGGTGCCAATTTCAGAGGCCATTACGTAAGAAACAGTGCCATAGATAGTGGTAACTTTATAAAGCTGGTTTCCAAACAGGAAACTCAAGAATTATCCATGTCTTCTAAGTATAACTGACATTTGTACTTAATTTATTATCTATGCATCTTGCAAGGCAGAACAGAATTAAAATCCTGCATGCCTTAGCAAACTAGATATAGAAAACCACATGTGGCTGAGTTAAGCCTTGAGCAGAGGAACTCCCTACTCTGGGCAGATAAGAAGACCCTATACTCTAGGGCCAATGAAGGAATCCACATGCACAGTAGTAATAAAACACAGTAATATGATCACTGGAGAACACCAAATTCTGTGTAGTAACATAGGTAGGGAAGACTGCTGGGTGTTATCAGCAACATAAAAAAGGGAGAGGTTTATTTATTTGTTTTTATTTATTTATCCTTTGTTGGTTGGGTTAGTCCCACTAGGGTAGTAGCATCTTTATAGTGGAGACCTGATGTGGTGTTTATATTACTGGGGAAACTTTGGCCAGATATCGGGGAAGTTTCCTGATTATTTTTAAAAAGTGCCATGGGATCTTTTACATTCACCTGAGCTATCACAAACTCAAGCAGATGGTGCCTTGGTTTAATGTTGCATCTGAAGGATAACACACTCAGGAGTGCAGGACCCCCCTTACACTGCACTGCAGTGTCAGTAATTGACCTACCTGGAGCAGGAACAGAACCCACAGTCTTCTGCACCACAGGTGAGTGTTCTACCAGTTGTGTCCTAACACACACGTTAAAAGTCATCATCGTTGCAATGCTTTAACACTGTACATAATTGAAATGAATGCGACCAAGATGTTTACTTAACATGTTACTAAAATGTTTCTCTATTACTTGGGGCTTTTCTTCCCAGCCCAACACTAAAAGTGGGTTACTTTCAACCCAAATGGACTTTCCCAGTAAACAAATGTCAATAAATTAAGTAAAATAAGCAATGTATGTAGATAACTTGTCTGAATTATACAATAGACTGGGTGTTCAATCCCTATTTTCTCCAGAAGCACACTGCAGTAAACTGGAGGAGGATTCTTTTTGTATTCTGGATATCCCAATGGACCATGAGTAAGATGGGGAGGCACCTTTTTCCAGGATGCACATTTTTCACAGTGAAGTTTAACAAGGAGGAGGTGTGGGGGAATGTTTATTCAAGTTAAAACACAGACAGCTTGCTTTAGAGTTTTTTCTCAACTCTTTTAGATGCAATTCATGAGACATGAGTACACATTCTATGCTTGATACCACAGTATAATCAAGTATTACGTGTTGCTGATCTAAGGATTCAGTTCTGACATCAGGCAATATCTGGCTATCCAGTACTAATTTACATGACAGATTTCAAGTTTCTTCAACCGAAAAACTACTGTAGTGTTTCGCAGAACCATGGCCATTTCATAAACAAACTGTGACTGCAAAATACTTAAAGTACCACAGTTCACATGCTATTCTACATTATATGTCACAAGGATTATACAAAAATGCTTCTTCCTTTTGTGTATGGCAACATGAAATTTACGACAGTGACAAGAGCTTACCGAGACCATTTTGCCCTCGGAGGGCATAAAGGCAGGTCTATTGCTGAGCCGTAGCTTTGTCTGCAGCGTGTTGAAGTTGATCTCTAACTGGCACTTCTCCTGGACCTTTGGTGGTTTATGCAAGCGCCGATAATCACGGAAGTCTTCCAATTTCTGCTGCATGGCTTGCATGGTGTTCTCTGGTGTGCGGTTCTCCAGCCAGGGAATAGTACGGCGAATCCATTCAAGCAGCTGTGAAAATAACATACAAAATCACAAAAATTATACATCAAATCACTTCAATGCTGGCACTTTGTGATCAGACTGAACTAATGGCCGACTCGGCTTTGCAGCCGCAGAATGGCTGCCTTCTTGCCTGAAAACAGCTCTGGGCCCTCAAGAAGCTCCAGTCAAATATATTATAGCTTTAGAAACAAAACAAATTGTACAACGTCTGGGTTACACTCTTACACTTTCTGACCCACCTACCTAAAGTAAAACAGGAAAATCACACGGAAAACAAGAATAGACTGGATAAATTCTGAGCCTAGACACCGTCTATGCCTGACACCACATTCCTTAATTATATTACAATTAACTTCCACAAAGTCTAACTGTACTGTCCAACATAAATGAGATAAAGAAAACTAGAGTCATTGCATCAGTATTATTTTCAACACCAGACAAAAAGTAAAATGACATGTTTTGGAATACATGCATTCTCAACACACAGACACGAGTAACTGCTACAAAGTAAAGCAGAAAGCAATAGCTCAAGGTTAGTGTACTGTAAGACACTGACACGGCTTATCTCAAAACCAGATAAGTGACCATTAGAAAAGATTGATACAAAGATTTTTTTAAAGTGTATTTAAGTAACAGTGCTTCCCTTTCTAACTCTTGACTTTTATGCGTTTCATTGACATTTCATTTGTCTTCATCTATTCAATCATTGTACAGAACAAAAGAGTACATCAACTAGGAACACAGTTCTAAACATACTTTCAAAAATACACTCCACAACCCGAAAAAAGTATGAACATTCTGGGATAATAAACATAATATAATACACAATTACAAACCTCTGAAATATATAAACTACAGATGATTACAAGGGCTGAAAAGAACACAGCCTAATCACAGGTCATTCAGTATGTGATATTTATCTTTATTTGCATATAGAAAACTATGCAAACTTATTGTTACATTTACAACATAAAATTAAAAAACGAAGATTCACTCCTAAGTAATCTTCATTAAACTGACAAGTGCTGAATCACAGGACTGTATAACTCTTGATATCTCAGTGTAAAATATCTCAAAGCCAAATATAACGGGAGATAAAGGCCAAAACTAAAGACAGATTTTAAATACTGCTCTTATAAATAAACTAGAAAGCTGCTAGAATAACATATTGTCCATTAGCATGCATTTTTTAAACTACTTGAAGTCTGAAGCTCAGATGTCTGTTATTATTTACTGACTTCACTCCTCACTTGTTTGTCAAGAAACCACAAATATTATGATGACTAGACTGAAGATACAAGGCAAAAAATCTGGTCAGTTGAGAAGTTTGCAGGACTAGCCATGTCTAGCTATTAGACAGGTCATTCCTTCAACATAATGTTAAAGTAAAATTAGCATTTTAGATGAAATTTAAGAGAAATTTTGCTCATGTTTTAATTACAAGTATGTTGCAATATTGCAAAACAACTTTTCAAGAGACTGAGGCTTTGTGCTATTATTACACGTAGCAAGTTCAGTCATACCTTACTGCCTATAGACCAGCCTAACCAGCGTGCCTGTTGTAAATCGAGCATATACCAGTGGAAAAAAATCCAGTCACCTGGACTTTCTTCCATTAATATATGCTATTAAAATTTTACTTTTCTTTTTTTTTTAATAAACTTACAAAAATTGGACACTTAAAATGAACAAGAGAGATGGGGCAGAGATAAATACAAGGACAATCAGGTACATAATACAAAACTAGAAAAACGTGCCTGTTTATCCTAATATTTTCTCTCTCCAGTTCATTTTAAATCTCCAGATTCCATGGTTTTAATTAAAAATCAAAACAAAAACAGCAATGGAGATCTTCCATTCTCCGTTGGTTCCTTTACACAGCACTGATGTTCTATGCATGCGCAGTACATCAGGAAAGTCCCATCATACCAGGAAAAACATTTTTCTTAAATAATGTCATTGTATAATGGCAATAACCCAAGGCTGGGCTGGGTGTGGGTAATTCTGGATTTACCCACAGTTGGCTTCACCCATGTGATCAAACCACAGCAATCGTAGGTAAATCCAGCATTACCCACACCCAGCCGTGGGTTATTGCTCTATATTAATGTACCTCCTCTACATTCTAGCTTTTTCTTGGTACAGACACATATGCTCCTGTTAATCCTCCTCTCCCTCATCCCAAATTTGGACAATTACTTTAATTTGTGTTAAGTCACTACTGTAAAACACAGTCACTTTGCCATAATTTCTACATGTAAATCCACTACAGGCCTACAAGATCAAAACCATCAGAATTAAAATACTGCATTTTTATGAATTCAAAACACTGCAAACTACTGGTTAGTATGTACTTAATCATGTGCTCCTCCTTCCTGGTAGTACAGGTTCAGTGCTGTCTAAACAGCACTAGGACATGAATTAAAACTAAAAAGCAAATACAAAACATTTGTACTGGCATGGCAGTTAGAAATTCTATGTAGGTAAGGACAACAGCACTGCAGCCTAAGGCCACTACAACTGCTGACCTGGAAGATTTTCTCATGCAGCCGCTTCTGCTTAACCCCCTCGTGAGCTTTGCCATACCTGCTTCATACAGTATACATGTACTGTAATAAGCAGAGTTACAGACACAATATGCATAATGGTGTGTGCCTTAGCTTACTTATTGCACCATTATCCAAGTGAAATCACAAAGCTTGTAGAAATACACACACACAGTCTCCATGACTTCTGTGCCACTGAAGAATGCAGAGAAACACGGTTGTATGTGTTATGAAAAAAATTACACTCATGTAAGGCCAGCAGGGTACAAGGTTAGGGTTGGTGTCTTAACATATGATAAGGTACTCCCTTCTGCCTTAGAAATGCAGGCATGCTTGAAAAGATGAGTGCGTGACAAATGTTCTTGGGTAACAAGCACAGAAGTACAAAACAGGTGTATCAAAACTCATAGCAAAAGGCTGCTGAGTATAATGCATTTAAGGAATACATACATCACTGGCCAGCTTCTCATAGTCTTCCATAAGCTGTTCATTTTCCTGGTTTACTGCCAAAACCTTGCAGATGCGATTGGCTGCAGTCTCCGCCTGGGAAGAAATAATGAAGATGAATATATAGAAACCTTTCATCGTTTAAATACTATACAAACAAGGGGAAGGGGTTGCCAAAAGCAGAAAAAAAAGATCAAACCATCATTCACTCATTCAAAAAAAAAAGCAGTTCCTCTCTGTGCACAGACATGAAGGCACACTGTCTCTAGTTTCAAACGGCTTAATCTGTTTATGTGTCGATCCCTTCCAGCCTTGCTGCATAATCTGAATACTGTCTAACAAGGTGCCCCAAACTTGCCTACATGCGAGACAGCATTAAACTACTAGGCTTTTATTCTGCTTTAGTTAAACAGCAGTTTTGTTAGTGCTTGCTCTACAAGATTAGTACAAATAAACAGGTTAGTCTACCTTGCTAATTTAACACCCTTTCCATTCTTTTTCCCACAAAGTCTTGACACCTGCTAACAATGTGTTACTATGCCCTTGCAGGGAAATCCAACTTCTCAACAAATGTGAATAGTGTCAAATGGGGGGTATTTTATGCAGCCAATACTGAGCCAGACTAAAAGTGTATTCCTGCTATACAAAAAAAACTGAAATTTAACCATTACAGCATTTGGGCTTAAAATTTATATGAACTCTTGTGCTACAACGGTTCTGTTAAGTCTTCATATTTGGTCAACAACTCTAATTTTTCATGTGAAATCAAGGTGTTTTCTTGGACAAACTATATACATGGCTTCAACAGATTAGATCAGCTCACAAGAAGTGTTAGACGTGTAATGCTCTGCAAAAACTCACAGATGACCAAACATAGTGTACCTGTCCAGAATGCATGGCCTGGATGAAACACAGAGCTAAAATGTAAGAAGCATACATAACAAAGGTCAACTAACAGAACAAAAGGTCTTTTGATGGACAGCAAATTTTGCTTTTCATACATACATATGTGTGTGTGTATACATATATATATATATATATATATATATATATATACATATACATACATACATACATACATAAACACACACACACACACACACACACATGCACATACAGTGAATATAAAAAGTGTACACACACGTTAAAATGCCAGGTTGTTACGATATATAAAATGAGACAATAAATCATTTCAAAACTTTTCCCACCTTTAATGTGACCTATGATCTGTACAATTCAATTGAAAAACAAACAAATCTGTTTAGGGGAAAAATAAAAAAACTTACAACATGCTGGTTGCATGTGTGCACACCCTTAAACGAATACTTTGTTGAAGCACCTTTTAATTTAATTACAGCATTAAGTCTTCTTGGGTGCACATATGCCATCAATTAAAGAGACTGATTAACCCCAAAGTTCAGATGTACTAGTAGGATATTTCTGACATTTATTCAGTTGCCTGCTACAGCAAAATCCATGGTTCACAGACAGCTTACAAAGCATCAAAGGGATACCATTGTTGAAAGGTATCAGTCAGGAGAAGGGTACAAAAAAATTTCCACAGCATTGGATAGAACATGGAACATAGTGAAGACAGTCATCAAAAAGTGAAGAAAATATGGGACAAAAGTGATGGTGCAAAGAACTGGACGGCCCTCCAAAACTGATAACAAAAACTGATCAGGGAGGCTGCCAAGAGAACTAGAGCAACACTGAAAGATCTGCAGGAATTTCTGGCAAGTACTAGTCATGTTCTACATGTGACAATCTCCTGCATTCTCCATATGTCTGGACTATGGGGTAGGGTTGCAAGACAGAAGCCTTTTCTTACACAGAAAAACAGCCAGGCCCGGATAAACTTTGCAAAACAATACATCAAGTCTCCCAAAAGCATGTGGGAAAATGTGTTATGGCCTGACGAGACCAAGGTTGAACATTTTGGCTACAATTCTAAAAAGGTACGTTTGGCGCAAAAACACTTTGCATCACCAAAAGAACACCTTCCCCATGGTGAAGCATGGTGGTGGCAGTATCATGCTTTGGGGTTGCTTTTCTTCAGCTGGAACTGGGGCTTTAGTCAAGGTGGAGGGAATTATGAACAGATCCAAATACCAGTCACTTTTGGCCCAAAACGTTCACGCATCTGCTAGAAAGCTGAAGATGAAGAGGAATTTCACCTTTCAACAAAATGACCCCAAGCATACATCCAAATCAACAAAAGAATGGCTTCACCAGAAGAAAATTAAAGTTTTGGAATGGTCCAGCCAGAGCCCAGACCTAAATCCAATATAAAATCTGTGGGGTGACCTGAAGAGGGCTGTCCACAAGAGAGGCCCTTGCAATCTGACAGATTTGGAGTGCTTCTGCAAGGAAGACTGGGCAAATATTGCGAGGTCAAGATGTGCCATGCTGATAGACTCCTACCCAAAAAGGACTGAATGCTGTAATTAAATCAAAAGGTGCTTCAACAAAGTATTAGTTTAAGGGAGTGCACACACAACAAAATATTAGTTTAAAGGTGTGCACACTTATGCAACCAGCGTATTGTATGTTTTTTATTTTTATATTTTTTTCTCCTAACAGATTTGTTTTTCAATTGAATTGTACAGGTTATAGTTCACATTACAGGTGGGAAAAGTTCTGAAATGATTTATTGTGGTCATATTTTTTTCATCACAAAAACCTGGCATTTTAACAGAGGTGTGTACACTTTTTATATCCACTGTATGCATGTATATATATATATACACACACACATGTATGTATATATATATATATATATATATATATATATATATATATATATATATATATATATATACATATATATAAATATTTACATATATATACACACACATATATATATATATATATATATATATATACACATATATATATATATATATATACATACACACATATATATATATATATATATATACACACATATATATATATATATATATATACACACATATATATATATATATATATATATATATATATATATATATATATACACACATACACACACACACACACACACACACACACAATTATACTGTACTTTTCAATACACAGTGTTTATTGCTGGTGGACGGTCACATGTTCTATATGGAACTGGTATATTTTTATTGAAGCTTTGCTGGCCTGTTACAGCACTGACAAAAGCCATAGGGCTAAACCAACTGGTTGAGACTGGGGTCACTGCACTGAGGGGGCATAACTAAAGGTAAGGGTAGTGCGTACGGTTGAGCTCATGTGGAATATTGGGTAGGAAGCCCATATGATGATGCAAGGACAAAACAAAAAGATATGATTTGGTCCCATGAGGTTTAGTAGTGTATTTAGAATCTTTCATGGGTCAAGAAGGTGTTTCGAATGATGTTCAGTAAGTACACAGTTTTTTTTATGAAGGTGTTGGACTTTCTTTTCTTGATCACTGCATTTTTTCCATCCCTAGACCTTGTTGGATTTTCTTTAGTTGATCGCTGCATATTTTGGATCCCTACACCTTGTTAGATTTTCTGTTATTGCTTATTGCATATTTTGGATCCCCACACCTTGTTGGATTCTCTTGTTGATTACTGCATATTTTGGATCCCTACTCCTTTCTGTTTTTCTAATTTCATGCATCTGATTTTGAAATGAATGTGTTAACTTGAACTTTGAATGATGGTGAATCATTCCATTCACCAACTCCTTCAGACCTGCTGGATCTTCGTCAATGGATTATCTTTTTTTTCCTCAAAAATTTTTATTTTGCAAATACATTTGAATGAATTCCATAGTATTTATACATAACATCTTAAATAACTATGTACACTATTTACATTAGCCTGACACTAACAGGTCTTAATGTATACAGTTACTTAATAAGCATGTCCAATCCATTATCATAGTGTCTGATCAATTATTGTACAGTGTCTATCAACGATAAAACATTTTCCCAAGGATTGTGGATAAATGGCTTTGGATAAATTCCTAGTTCTTTAATTTTAATTTCCAATAATGCTGTGGTCTTCAGTAGGCTGTAGAAGTCTTCCAAAGTTGGTATTGTGATTGCATTCCATCTTCTTGTTATACACTTCCTTGAAATTGCAAGTATAACCCATACTAGATACATGTCTGACCTATTTAAATGAGGACCTTCATTCACATTTAATACAAGAGCTTTAATTAAATAAAATGATTCATTAAATAAAGCTTGCAGAAAGTTATTAATGCCATTCCAAAATGGTTTAATTTTAACACACTCAAAGAAAATGTGGTTCCAATCTGCATTGTGTACTTGCTCACATCTCTAACATATTCCTTTTATGAAAGAACTAATTTTACTGATTCTGACTGGGGTTAAGAATGCTCTGTGCAAGGATTTCCAAGTAAAACTTTTCAGTATTGTGTGAAGCACGTATGTTTTCTCAATAATAAGATATTTGTTTTAATATCTTCAGTTAACCGTATTGAGTGCCCTTTTGTTATTCATTTCCAACATGAGGTTTTGGGTGTTGTTTTACAGTTTATCAATATTTTGTAAAATTTTGAAATACTGTTTCCCATGTTAAAGTCATAGGATTTCATATATGTATTTTGTAAATTTAGGTATTTCTTTAAATGAAGAATTGTTAATTATTCTACTTAAACCTTGCAAATATGACAGAATATTATGTAAAGTTAGCCAGTCCTGTTGTGGAATTTTGTATGTTGTTTTTATTACTTGCATATGTAAAACTTTTAGTTCTTTGATACACTGGTGCTAACAAACAAATACTTTGTTCCCAGGAATGAATAATTTCACTATGTTGTTGTTGGGTTTTTTGGCTTTTCCCGGTTAGGGGTCACCACAGTGGAACTCAGGTCCGCTAATGATTGGTAGTTGATTTTTACATGCCGAGTTACCAGCCCTGATGCACAACCTTCAACGAAGGTACGCCCAATCACGCACGTCTCCACGCAGAAGACGCTCTAGCTAAGAATCAAACCAGACAGCGTCTTACTGTGAGGCGACAATGCTACAATAATTTCACTATATATATATTTTATGTGGACAGTTCTTTGTGACTATAAATGGTGTTAAAAGATCAAACCAGATTTTTAAATCTATATTTGCATTAATAATTTTCCTAAATTAGTCAATGTAATAATTAATCATACGAGTTTTAGTGGGTTTAGTTATGTTATATTGCTTACTAATACATATGTGCCATGGCAAATTGTTTTTATCTGTTTGAAATTTTTTTTGTAAATCAAATTCATTTACCGATATTACAGTTAGTATTTTTTTCCAATTTGTAGAGTAATTTGGACTTATCCAACCTGAGACTGTTTTAGATGTTGATGCTTTTATATATGTGTCTATATCAGGAAAGTTTAATCCTCCCCATTTCCATGGTCTGATATGATGTAGTAAAGCTATTCCGTTTCTTTTGGGAAACCATAAAAATTTTATTAGACATGAATTTATTTCTTTAAGTGTATTCCTTTCTGGTAACAGTTGTATTGCCAAGGCTATATATAGGATCTTGGGCAGTAAAACCATTTTTATTAACTGTAGTCTTATCTTCAAATGTTGTATTGATATTACTGTAGTTTTTTTAGACTAATTCATTATTATCCTTGCATAATTCAATTCCTAGATATTTTAAGGTATATTCTAGTTTCCCCTATGATGTGATCCCCCTTAGTCTGCAATTCTTTTATTTTTTTTTTTTTTTACTTAAAAATTTACTGAAATGGAGTTCTGAAGTCATGTGAAATTTGCCAATTAATACATCTAATTCTAATGTCTCTTCTGTATTTAGCATTACTTTAAAATTGTATTGTTCATAAACATCTATTCCTTTGATTTTTATATTGTTACGAATTGAATCTGCCAATATTTCAATAGCCAGAGCAAATAGAATCGGTGGCATGGGACATCCTTGTTTAGTGCCTTTTGTTATATGTATAGATTCAGAGGTAAAAGGACCTAACTTGACATACGCCAAATTATTTGTATTATATATATATATATATATATATATATATATATATATATATATATATATATATATATATATATATATATATATATATATATATATGGGTTCACTATAGAATCCCAAAATACTGAAATCCAGAATTTGAGTATTTTGAAATTCTATAGCCGAAACCTTTAAATACCGAAACCTCATAACTGCGAAATTTAAAATCGCGAACCTACAGTGCAAATACACCACACCCATACAAACAATCACCCCCCACAATAAAACAATCCTACACTACAAACAAGCAGGGGGGCAAGCCCCCTACATATATAGACTAACTTTGAGATCGCACAATCACACACAAAGGTAACTCACACACACACACACACACACACACACACACACACATTTCACAGCCCCTTGCACACACACATCACAGCCAAAACACACACTAACATTACACCTATGCAGTCACACACCACAACACCAGAAGCTCCGAACTACTGTATTTTGAATTTTGCGCTTCTGGTGTTTCATAATTTCAAGGCTTCAGTATTATAATTTTGAAATTCTAAGAGTCGGGATTTCAGTATTTCGAAATTATAAAGGGAACCCATACATATATATATTCATTAGGAGATGAACAAAGGATGCAGGAAATTCAAACAGCATTAGGATTTTAAATAAATAGCCCCACTTTAGAGAATCAAATACTTTCTCTATATCTAAGCCAATTATGAGTGTTTATTTTCTTTATTAACATAATCTATAAGAGAAATTATCCTTTTAATATCTTCATGTGTGCGTCTATGATATATAAATCCAGTTTGCTCATTATTTATTGTTTCGGAAAGTGGTATTGTCATTCTGTTAGTTAATATTGTCATGAATATCTTACAGTCATTATTTAATAATGATATAGGTCTATATGAGGTACAGAGGTCTTTAGGTTTGGTGTGATTAAGGAATATCTCCAAGATGGTGGTATTAAAGCTTGTGACTGAATTTCTAATAGAGTTTCAAGGAAGAGGGATAGTATCTTTGAAGGATAAAGTTTATATATTTCCGTAATTATGCCATCTATACCTGGAGCTTTATTATTTTTACCCTCTTTTATTGTATCTGTAATTTATTTGTATGATATGGGCACTTGAAGATCTAGTTTTAATTTTTCTGGTATTTCTTTTTATATTAGAACATTTTTCATCTGGATTTAATTGATATTTTCTTTTTGGAAATGTTCCATATAGTGATTTCTATAGGCATCAAGAATGTCACCTATATCCGAGACATTTTTCCCTTTCTTTTCGTGGAAGATACTTTTAATGCTATTAGCTTTTGACTGTATTTTGACTCTTGTGGATAAATTATGTAGATATTTGGGAGAAGTGGCCAAGGTATTAATTTTTAGTTTTTCTAAAGCTAAACTAGTTTTATGTGTTAGAACTTCATTGTATTTATTGTTTAATACTATTTCTTTTTCATCTCCAAATGATTTTAATTTTTTTCAGCTTTTACTGACAAAAGTTTGTATTGTAGATCTAAATTATTCAGAATCCCATTCTCCGAATTTTTTTTATACTAAGTTAGGGTTTTTGCCATATATATATATATATATATATATATATATATATATATATATATATATATATATATATATATATAAAAGCTTTTAATGAGTCCCATATCATTATTTTATTTATCTCTGTGGTGTAATTAATATCCAAGAAGAAATGTAATTCAGATAATAACCAGGGTTTGAACTCTTTAAATTTTAGTTATATATGCTGGAATTCTGGAGTTAAAGATTGTTTGTACTCATTTTGAAGTTTTAGTAGAAACATCTAAGAATATTCATAATAGGAATAAGCAATATTTATGTTATTTTGAATGGATATAGTACTATTGTAGATTAGCCAGAATTCTAATGCAATATGTCTACTTATTGTATAAACAATTAATATTTACATGAAAGATAAATGACAATCAATTCAATCATAGTAAAATAGGATGCATCATATATATAAAAACCTCAGTAAAAGATTATAGCACACAGTTATTTAACATATTCACCCTTATTGATGAAGTCTTTCAAAACTTATTACTTAATATAAATAGATGGTAATAATATATATACCGGTTTATAATGCAATGTATTTTACTGGATATATCATAAGTTATATTTCATTGTTTGCCAGCATTTAAGTAATCACTTTGTCTGCTGCTAACTTACTTAAAGCATCAAGTTTGTTTTGTGTAATCATTGATGAAAGTTGGTGCATTTTAATTATCAGTGCATCCCTCTTCCCCCCATTTCCTACACATAAGGATTTTCATATGTCATTTCTTATTATAAAATGAGTGAAATTATAGGTTAAAAACAACAAATTCACTTATTGTGATTAATGATTACAAGTTCCCTTTCCACATTCATAAATAGTCATTTTATGGCATATACTGAAAGCTTTTAGATTTAAATGGCAACACTCTATGTTGTATAATCAGCAAAGGTTAAACTGAGTGATTGTCAATTTAATACTATGTTTAAAATGTGCTTGTTACATTCTGTGACATTCCTAGTTCAGGCTTCTATAGTTTCCCTTGAACAACTTTGTCAGCTTGATGTCATGTATAAAACATTAGTTACCTTGGTAACAACTTAAGTATTATGTATGGTCAAGAGGGGTTACAAAACCACAATTCAAGTTAAAGCAATTATATGACTTGTTACGCACATTTACTTATATGAGAAAATCATCATGCTTCCCCTTGATGTTCAATATAGTGTATGTCATTTATGACAAGTTAAAACAGTAGTGTTATTATACACACGCCCATGTTATTAAACTGAGTGTCTATTGTCAATTTAATACTATTTGTTCAGAATATGATTGTTTCTGTGACATTTCAAGTTCAGGCTTCTATTGTTTCTCTTGAACAACTTGATAACTGCTCAAGTATTATGTATGGTCAAGATGGGTTACAAAATCTACAAAGTTAAAGCAATTACATGACTTGTTATGCATATTTACTTGTATAAGAATATCGCCATGTTTCTCCCTTGATGTTCAATGTATCGTATGTCATTTATGACAAGTTAAGACAGTAGTGTTATTACACACAAGCCCATGTTATTAAATCCTGTCTTTAATATCTAAATTCAGCAGACTGCTTCATCTTGCATGACAATTATATATTTTATGTCTAGATTTACTAAAATCGTACCTTACATAACTATTGTGTGTTTTCTTTGGCTGTTGCTTAGTTATTTGAGAGACCACAAGCTGTGATGCTTATTCTTATCATTAGCTCCTTCCAAGCATGTTTATTTAGTCCATAGACTTTAAATTATGAGACTCTTCTAGTTTATTTGTTATAAGTATATTTCCATCCTTACATACACACATATCAGTAATTCAAGCTTGGTCAACAATACCCATCCAGTTTTGCCAGAATACCATTCACTAGTTCATGTGGTGGCATTTCCAGGCTGTTCTTAAAATATCCAAACCAATATTTGTCCTGTTCCATTTTACCAGCCTGTTCCATGCAGTGGCCACTATGCCAGTGAAAACTTCCATTCCCACAGATATTTCCACAAAGGAAATCTGATGACTCTCTAGCACTTCCTGGCAACCCCAAACACCCCTAGAATCAGCTATCTTCATATGCTGAACACGTCCAAGCAAGCTCACCTCCCAGACCACTGCAAAGGGTACTGCACAAGACCAAGTGCTCAGTCTTTCACAATAACTCAGACTTCCACTCTTATGTAAGTCCTTAATGTATTTGACCAAAATGCATTTTAAATATAAAACTGCGCTTATTTATTTATTTTATCAAGAATCAACAATGAGCGAAACGAAGTGTTAGGAAACCATTAACAAGTGTACATCTGGTTTAAAACAGCCCTTTTATTATATATATATTTTTTTAAAAACCAAAAACTTCATTGCCAAAAATCATCTCAAGAGACACCTCAGAGCCATTAAGCATTATCGTCACTCTGTCTCAGTTACCATAGCAACCTGGGAGCGTCTGTTTCTGTTAGTGTGTCTGTGTACTGCATACCAGAGGCCCGTAATCCACCTGAAGCAAAGCTTCACTTCACTGCAACTTCAAGCCTAAATTCCCTCCCTTTCAGCGAGGCAGCAGCCAGGAAAAGAACTGAGAGCAAACTGATATAAAAAAAAAACAAAAAAACACCCACAACAAGAGAACACATTCTTCCAGCCTTCCCACCTCTCACTCAGCAGATGTATAAACAAACTATTCTCTGCCAAAATATCCCAAATCACAGTTTTATCCACCCCCTTCCCCTGGATCCAGGCTAAAACACCAATGGTCTCTTCCTAATACACAAGCATCAGTAAAAACCTCCATCACAAGTCGCAACCCACAGCTTCCTGGAGATGAAAACGGCAACATACAACAGCTGCCAGACACAGCTGCATCCACACACACCATGTCAAGCTTAATCAAACAGCACTCAAAGCTAGGATACCTGCCATAATTGATATTAACTATGTTTACACAGAATAATAATGACATTTGTACTAGCTGCCAGACATGGCTGCTTCATGCACACCATATCAGGATTGATCAAACAGCACTCGTAGCTGTGATATCTGCCATAACTGATATTAACTATATTTAGACAGAATAATGATGACATTTGTACTAAGAGCTTGCTACTATTATTTAACCAGGATATACATGACATTTCTAAATACTACTTTAATTGAAGGCATTAGTCGCCATGACAGCATTTCTTTTTCAAAACACTTTACTGTTACTATTATATATGATGTTAATTTGTTACATTTGAGTCTGAACCCTGATGAATGGTACCTTGTTGAATTAGTTAATTAACTACTTAAACTATTATAAGTAAAATCAATGAAAAATGAAGATAAGCAATCATAGAGTTCAAGTAGGGGAATAGAAACTTTTAAGTTTGTATTATAGATTGCTTTGTTTAGCTTATATATAATGTAAATAGTAACCCATCTTGACCTACCTTTGTTTGTGAAGAATTATTGGACTCTTTGAACATTCTGAATAAATCATTACTGTTTCTCAGTTGTTTAAGAAACCCCCCTTTTTTAAATAAAAACAGATGACAAGTGATGTACCACATCAGCTGATACTTTGAGAGATGTAGTTATTTTTGGGACAGCTATCTTGGAATCGTTTTTTGTTTCTTCTTTCTAGCATCGGTCCAAGGATTTCTTTTATTCTTTTAAGAGTAGGGGCCATCCATTCCATTTCTTCTGGGATGGCCACTGTGTTGTTTTTGATGAATACAGTAGCTTCTTCTAAGTCATTCAAGGTTCTCATCTCACTGGCAAAAATTATTTTTATCTTGGCTGGAAGGCCAGCTGTGCTTTAATGTTGTTTTGTTTTAACAGTTATTGACCAAACTTTTTTCCTTTGTTCCAGTATTCTGGAAGAATAATCACTATCAAACCTTCTCAGGCTTTGATTGTATTTTAAGGGTGATTTTCTTCAAGCAGATTTTAATATTAGTTTCTTGTCCAGAAATGAAATAACTTTTATAACTATGGATCTAGGCGAAATACTTGTTGAGTTAGAAGCAGGTTTTCTCAGTACTCTATGCACCCTTGCAATTCCAAATGAAAGTCCCTATTTCAAGTCTAAAAATTCAGGAATCCAGGTTAAGAATGAAATAATGTCTTCTCCTTCAGTGTTTTCAGGCAGACCAAAGATCCTTATGTTGTTTCTCCTTTCCCCGTTTTCTAAGTCATCTATTTTGTTAAGCAGCCATGTATTCTGTTTAAGCAGAAATTATTTTTGGAATTCATCCTCTGTCTCCCTTCAATGTCATTTAGAGAAGTCTCTATTTGTTATTTTGCATGGTGTTGCTGTAAATAGTTCCTTAAGAGTATCAGCCTGTTTTTGAGAATTTAATTTGAGGTTTTCAAAGTCATTTTTAAAGCCACCCATCTTCAAAGATAGTTCCTGTAAGGTAGATGTCATCAACTGCAGCTCTTTTTTCAAAGCAGCATCTGGAGGCAAATTCCTTGAGTTGTTCATATTCAGTGACTCACTATATCTCCAGGTTACTTGACAGGAAAATTTGTGTACATCTCCACCAAAATTTATATTTATGTAGTTTAGTACTTTATCTATAGATTTCTGGCATTTTAAACTTGAAAATAATAAAATGTTCCTATATTATTATACTAGTTTATGGAGCTCTCAAAATTCACTGCTCTCAGTTGGCCATCTAGGATCCGCCCCCGTGGAATGGATTATCTAATGATGTTGATGATACAGACTTGGCTCCAAGTTACAGATTCCGCCATCACAAATCAGGATTTTTGTGTCTCTTCATCTACTTCTGCCTTTACAGTAATCATGCTTTCAAATGCCTTTTTCAGACACAGAATTGCCAGAAACTACAACTTGGGATCATAAAACTTTGCAGGGTTATTTGAGACAAGGTATGGGCCTGCAAGCTGCTCCAGTTATATAGAGGGACAAAAACCGGACTGTGGCCCAGTTGACCCAGGTTTGATTAGTGGCTCGGATGACTGATAGAGCAGCATGGGAGGGATGATCAAAAAAAGGATGAGCAAACACAGCAAAGCACAGATGTTGCACAGGACGAAAGAGTAATTTAATGCATCTGCAGCTACTAAGGAGCTAGAAAGGCTATAAGCAGAAGAATGGTTGTTCTACATACAGATCTGAGCAGAAAGAGGAAAACTGTTACAAGTGGGATTTCTAACTGCTGTACTGGGTCTACAGAAGTTATGACAAGAATAGTCATTTTATAAAATGTCTCTGCTGTCATCAGGGGGATTGAAATTTTGAGAACAGCAGCCATATGAAACAATATTTTACTACTCTTAGGTGACATAACTAGATGTGCAAAAAAGGGTTTGGATAATTAACTTTATGCCAGGGCATACAATGGATTACAGATCAGGGCATACAATGGATTAGAAAAAAAAAGTAGTAGTAAAATTATTTTGTTCTGACTAGAATGTAGAGAACTGTGTGAGAAACAAATGGCTGAATAAAATTTCACGTGTCATGTAGGATAGGGAATGATTTGAAGGAAGGAGAACCAAGATAAAAATCACCCTTTTTGCTACCAAAAAGAGTGAAATAGTTTTAAGAAAATCATGGTTAATACTAGATATTACTGTGACTACTGGACAGAGTTGCCACCTGTCCCTCTTTATGCATGAAGGTCCCTGTCTGAGCAGGCATGTCCTGTGAAAAACTGCAAATGTCCTGATAATGCAGGTCAAAATATTTCACAAGTTTCCTTTAATAGATGCACAAATAATTATTTTGCATCTGAAACTCCTAAATATTATGTTGTTGTTGTCTTTTGGCTTTTTCCAGTTAGGGGTCGCCACAGCGGAACTCCGGTCTGCTAATGATTGGCAGTAGATTTTCATGAACGGTGAGGTGCCAGCTCGACGTTCAACCTTCAAAGAAGGCATGCCCATTTACACATGTCTTTCGAATGCCCACCCAACCGCGGGGAGGACATGCAGACTCCACACAGATGGCACTCCCCGCACTCCAGCCGAGAATCGAATGGGAGAACCTCTTGCTGTGAGGCAACAACGCTACCGCTGCACCACCATGGACTCCTAAATATTATACAAAACATAAATCAATCTGTACTAGAATGATCTTTTATTTAGCACTGGTTGTAGATATGGTTTTATCTTATAAAATCTCATGTTTCCATAACATATTGTCCCACTTGGGGCATTTGAAAAAGTGGTATCTCTACTGCTCGAGGACAGTGTATGAGAATTCGCTGTTGCACTTCAGCATTACCAGTATAAATACAAGTGTAAGGCTGATTTACAGAGAGGTTACTGACACTTTCTCTTCTTTCAGCAGGGTGTTTGAAAGGATGTGAAAAATTACTTGTCAGTAGCAGTTTTAGACCCATTACCAGAGTAGTGCATTTGAGAAGAGAGAGTCAAACTTGCAAATTGGAAGGAATCAGACAATAATGGTTACTAAATAGGAGGGAGGCTATAAGTGATTGTTCAAACCAAATTTATAGATATGGAGGGGTAGATGATAATGGAAATAGGATGGAGGAGCAAAGCAAGGTTGAGAAAATTCATGATTTTCTGGGCCATAGAATTTCCAGAATTTTCTGGGCTATAGAATTTTTAGAAAACAAATCAGTAAAAGAAGCTCTGTCACAACAGCTGAACCAGTGACAGTAGTTCTTGTTGCACTAATTGTGCAATAAGCTCATGAAGTTTTCAACAACCCATGTTGGCTAAATAGTGGCAGATAAACTGGGCTGTGATCAAGTTGGTCATCACATGCACGAGTATTTCTTTCCAGTGTCAGGCCTAGTGATGCCCTTGGACTCCATACTTCCATAAGTAGCTCTATTGATAACAGAATTCCTCATTACCAAAACAGAATTTCTCATTACCAAAGCAGTCACTACGGACTCATGTCTTCCTGCCTCGACTCATGCCTATTCAAGTTCCCATGCTTGCTTTACTTTCCTTCTGATCCAAGGTCATCTCATTCTACTCCATTCACCCTGGACTGCCTGTCCTGTGCATGGTTTTCCTTCTATCCTCACCTACATTATGCATGTCTCCAAGACATATTAACTCTGACCCACTTCAATACTTTCTTCCTCCTGCAGTCCCTCTTTCATTGTTACTTCTCCAGTCTTCCTCCTGTTACTATCTGATCTGCTAGCCTTCCCTTATTCACTTCCGGTGTTGCATCTGCTTCAGCATACTGCCATTATCTCAAAATTCTTCCCAACTCCCACCTTCCTTTCTGCAGCTTTGCTCATGTCCTTATTTGCATACAGTCCAAATTCTTATGTCACCATACTCTCCTTCAGTGTCACTCCACTCTCAAATTATGATGGTCTCACTTCAAAGAAGCTCTTATGAGCAACTGAAGATTCCACACCTCTCTTTGTGGTTTAATCCACTTTCAAACACATGCTACAGTATCCTCCACGTACCTAAGCTACACTACTATCCCCTATTCCAAGTTCTCCTCCCTTTTGTATTCTTTTCCATATGCTTGTACTTTTCTTTCATTGCTGAATATTTTCTCTCAATAACTACTTCCCTGTTTTCCATTTTTTGCCCAGATCTTTAGTTATATCTGCTGCAGATGCAATGTTATGACTTTCTCTCCTCACGTTTACCAGCAGCAGTATGCATCGGTCTGAGCAGGAAACAGTTCTGCTCTGGCTATGCCTTATTTGGTATGGAGGTGTACCTTGGATTCCCATTCCGAGGTGTTTCAGTGTACTTCTGTACATTTCTGTTCTTTGCCTGCCATCTTCTGCTGTGATTCCACTGTATTCTTAATTACAAGTATTTTTCTGAATTTTCTGAAATCTAATATTCAGCAAGCTCATGAAACCAATATTGTACACATGTAAACCATTGTATAACAATACAGTTTTACTAATTCGTTATGGCTGTTCTATTACGCTTGCAGAGACAAGTCCCTGAAGGATCAACTCATCAAAAGGAACTTTGTGAAGCTAAACTTCATGACTGCAGTTTCTCCATAGCAGATCATTGCCGCTAACTGTGGTTTCTCCACAGGAGATTACTACTGCTTCTAAGTGTGCAAAGGCAGTGGCCTATCCATTTTGGGAGATTTGTCTCTTCTGTGTTGGTACAATCATGGAGTTACTGTACATAAGTTCAGGGAGTATAGGGGCTTGACCCTCTACAAAAATATTTAAAATTTTCATCGTGTTGACCTCTCAAGAAATTGTTTTCAATTTGTCACCTCCTTGGGGATTTATAACTCAAGACTCATAATGGAAGCATTCGGTATTAATTTACACCACAGTGAAACTATTTCTTTCCTTTTGTTTCTACAAAATAAGAAAAGTTTTGCTTAAGCAGTAAAAATGAATGAACAAACCTAATGCAAGGCATTTTATACCCATCTCCTACCAAAGAAAAAAAATAAAATCTAAAATATGCTAATTTTTTAAAGTAACAAACAGTACCACTTTTGTTGATTAGGATCACATTCCAAATTGTACACCAAAGTGCAAAAAATGACAAAAATGTACACCTTTACAAATACAACCTTTTCGGAAAGCAAAAGTTTAACAATTCTAATATAAATGCACTAGCAGCTAGGCAGTTTAACAGTTGAACATGCACAGCCTTTCTCAGGAAGTAAAAAAATTTAACTGTTTGAACTGCTGATGTTGGGGGGAAAAAAAAAAGTTATTTACAGTAAATTAATTTCAGCAGATAAAAGTAAACACCTGAGAGTTCCAGCTGAAGGTGTTGTTGCAGGGACGAGCAGAGTGATGCAAGAAAAATGATGCTTTTGCCATTTAACATATACCAAAAGGGGGAAAAACACCTACGTTGAAAAAAACAGGACAAAGCAGATAAGATGCAAAGCTACAGTTCTTTAAGCAAAGCCCTAAGAGAGGAAGCAGAGGAAGAAGAAACAGCAATACAGCAGAAGTTTCCGACCATTAAACTCCCAAACACCGTTTTCTCCACAACCGACCAATAACACGTCTCTATTCTATCAACTCTGCTACAGAAAATTTCTTAATTTACTTGTTATTTACCCTTTCCAAGCATAAACACAGGAGAAAGGCAGTCTCTTTTCTTACTTTGCACAGTAAAAAAAAAAACAGGAATCAGACACTAATAATATCTTACTGCAAAATATGTTTCTATTTATCTTAATCTGGAAATGTTTCTAGTTATTAAAAAAATGTTTAACTGCTACCACCTAGTTAAGCTCATAAATTAATCTGGACAGAATGCATTAATTCATATACATGTAAGGAAGGTGCAGCAGAAATCTGACAAAAAAAATAACTTCAATCACATCCTGAGCATCTGACCACTATCTTAGTATTTGCTGTTGTAGAAGCCATTTGAAGTAGCAGTGTAGCCAGATTTGACATGCCAATCATTTACGAAAAACAAAGATCCCAACGTACGTGGGGAATATAACAGGCCCATTAGCATTTATCAGTATCTGCACTCGAACTGTACAGTCTTAATTTCTAACCAATGCACATACTGTGATATACTAAGAAAGTGATGGACTATTCCTTTAAGAAAAACTAGTAGTCTGAGGTACGAGGCATGTGACTGGGAGGGATTATGCTCTTAAGAAGCACGTGTGTGTGTGTGTGTGTGTGTGTGTGTGTGTGTGTGTGTGTGTGTGTGAGAGAGAGAGAGAGAGAGAGAGTATACTCTATGGCCTCTGTGCTCCATCCAGTGGTGAGTATTACAACGCGTCACTACTGCAAATCTGATACTGTAAGAAAGACTATTACACTTATTTTTTTCTATAAAGTATGGAAAAAAGCTGCACATTTATTTTATCCTCCAATTCATTATCTTGCTAAGTGACAGCAAATGTTTTCACTATCCTCACAAAGTTCAAGTGAGACTTAGACATACTTGGTCTTCAGAATTTCATACTGAGAAATCTGCCAAAATAATTGAAATGCTCAAAAAATTACATTGCCACATTCACTCAGAAATGTACACTGTAAGTTGTTCTAGCTCACTGTGCATTTAGTGAAGATTCTTCATTTTCTGACTGAAATGATGGCCAACCACCAATGACTGAAACTGTAGGGAAACGTTTTCAGAAAACGAAAGTTGCAGATATAATGTGATGCAGCTCAAAAAGTTGCAAGTGTCAATACAGATAATATATTGTGTGCCTTGTTTCATCAAATTGCAGGCAAGGAAGCCATTACAGTATTTAATGCATTTTCTCTAAATGTACAGGAAAATTAAAAACTGGAAATACTGAAATAGTTAAGTTATAGGCATACTGAAAGCCAAAAAAGAATTTGCATTACCAGGCACCTGACCAGGCACATGCAACAACTGGGACATCCACAGAGGTTCCTCACAAAAAGAATACAGGGCATGAACAACATGTCCAGTGTGGGTCACCTCAAAGCCTTCTCCTTATACTTCATCTACCACACACTGTTGTGGAATCATCTATTTCGGACATACAAGGTATCCCAGGATTCCGCTCTGACCTCTTGCATACCCACAAAACAAATAGCATCAGAGTTACCCAATCCAGGGACTTGGACCTTGCTTCAAACATAAATATGACATGGTACTTCTTTGGAACAGGCTTCCGATCCATGTGGGGCAGAGCTCTTCCTGACTCTATTCAAGCATAACCTGGACCAGTGGATGAGAAATCAGAAATTGACCCCAGTCTACCATCTATGTCCTTAATGGATAGAAACAACCTGTATATGTTTGATCACATATTCCTAGCTTACACATATCCCTAAAAAATAACCTCGAGCGCACTAACCTTTTTGGATACATTTGGGATGTATGGCTATAGGCCCTTATGGTCACTAGCCTACTATACACCTACGGACCTGTGAATCATTTGCTCACAAGAAATAAAAGGGTTCAAAAATATTGATACTTATGTTACTGAACTGAGACACAGAACACGACTGTGAATTTAGGCAACTATGTGACTCCTTAATCAAGGGCAAAACTGTCAGTGGCATAAGAAATTATCACATAAGAGGCAGACTTAACACCAGGAAAAGCCACAGATCTATGCTGTGTGGCAGTGAACTGTCAAGTGCACAGCTTAAGTCTATAACAAAGGAGTTGGAAATATGCAAGACTGACAGTGTGGAAGACAAAGTGAAAATGAAGGCTAGAAACTACAAAGAATAATAAAAACAAACACACTGCAGGCAGCTGAATGGTATCCAAGATCCACCCCCCCCCCAAAAAAAAAAAAAAAACACATGCATAAATAAATGTTGTGGTTACAGGTATAATACAGTACAATGTAACATTAAAAACAATAACATTTGTATAATGTGTATTGGCAATAAGCATTTCACAAGAATGTTCAAAATAGAAAAAGGTGCAGCAGCTTTATGATAAGGACATAGATGAGAAGTCTGTCAGAAATGCTTTAGAGAACGGAAGTACAATTTTGAATGCTTTGCAAGCTAATAGATTTCAATAATTCAAAAATTATCTATAGGGCAGAAAAGCTGGGAAAGCTATGGGTGAGTTTTAATCTTATGCTATCATGACTGACTCCATTTTCTGCTGCTCTAAGAATTTCACCCCAACTGCATATTGTTTCTGTACTGCTTATTTTCCTGTTTGTGGTGTTTATGCTTTCATCACAAATCGGGGAGGTTTTATTTATTTTTTTTTTACTTTTGTGGATGCCTTTTACTCTCCCTGATTAGGTAATATATTTAAAGTTTGAGTTTTAGTGATTCTATTACTGTAAAGTGCGTTTAATTTGTGCTGTAATCCTGACTTTTTTTTTTAATTCACTTTAAGTCATGTATTTGGGATGGGGGGGCATGCTTTTAATTGACGATTTTTTATTGACAATATTTGGGGGTCATTTCTGTTTGGTAGTTACTCTCTGCTAAATTACTTTACAGAATGGTGGCAGTTTATTTTGTGAGGTTCCATGTGGATGACTTGGTGATATTTTACTGTACAAAAGAGCAGGCTAGCAAGTACGATTGATGCACGGATAAACCAACCATGAATGCAAAAGAAAGAATCCAGCACCCCGAGTAGGTGTAGCAAAATACTCGTTTATTGTTAACCAGACCAGTTTCAGCAATTAGCTTTCTTCAGTGGTATGGTCATGATGATTCAACAGACCCTATTTATAGGTAATTCTAATGAAAAGATATGACATCATTTCCTGTTTACATAAATTATGAAAAAATAATATTATAAATCATGACCAAAAAATGTGAATGAAATAAGACAATGGCAAAAAGAGATATAACTAACAATATACCATCATAATTTTAAACTAACATTTATTCCCAAAATTGGAATACTGAAAACATATTGTTTGATAATGATAATTTGCGTGTATGTGTAAAATTTTTGGTGCCCTCTGCAAATCGTACCACTTTGTATAACTCAAAGGGTTTCCCCCTTTTATAATCTTCAATATCTCTGGAGAATTTCTTTAATTTCTTTTCTTTGAGAGTTTTTTCAGAGGTTAAGAGTTCTTTGGATAATTTACTAAGCGATTCTTGAAAGTTCCTTACTTATACCTTACTTATTTGTATGGCTGAACACGTTCTAACCAAGAACGTGTTCTATTTCCAAAACCAATGTTACTGCCAAATTCAGGGCACGGCGATGGGTGCTTCTTTTGCATCAATTTATGCAGATATCTTTATGGGATATGTGGAAGATCAGATTATATACACTGAAACACACAATCTATATTTGCCTGAAATAGATATTTGGAGACAGTACCTGGACGACTGTTGGTTGGTTTGGAAAGGGGGAATTGAGTATCTTATGGAATTTGTTGAATATTTGAATAGCAATAAATGGGGTGTTAGATTCACAGTCAATTATGACACACACCAAATTGACTTTTTGGATGTCCACTTAATTAAGGAAGTGGATAACACTCTTCGTACCACTGTGCATAGAAAATACCCACAATACAACAGTCTAACATGCCGCTAGTCTTCACCCTAAACACATTATAAAAAACATTCCTAAATCACAATTTATCAGAATTAAGAGAATATGTTCATTCCATTTAGACCTTCAGCATTGTCAGAATGATCTCTCAGATTTATACAGCGAGGTTATAACAGAATGGATGTTCAATCTGCAGCTAGTATGACTAGTAACTTATCAAGGGACAGTCTGTTGGGCTATAAATACAGGACTGCTCAGTCATCGGTCCAATTACTTAGACTAGTAACAACTTTTGGTAGGAATACCTACCAATTACAGGACATAATCAGCAATCATTGGAATATACTGCGAACCAACACACACTTGGCTAAGTAGTTAGATGACAGATGTCTTTATTCCTACCGTAAAGGTAAAACTCTGGGATCACATTTCTCCCATTACACAAGAATTACACCTCAGGATGTCTGCATGACCCAGACTACTCTATTAGGAGATAGATTAATTGGCTGTCATCCTTGTGGTCACTGCTCTTTCTGTAAATATATATTCACAACAAAGGAATTTACCAGTAAGAATACAGGCAAGATATTTAACATCAATCATTTTGCCAATTGCAGCACGGACTGGGTGATCTATTTAGCCACATGTACATGTCGGGCATTTTATATTGGACAAACATCTAGACAGTTTCGTATTTGTATCTCTGAGCATTTAGGAGATATAAGAAATGCTCGAGCTACCAGTGCTCTATATAAACATACTGTTGTACACAAAACGGCTCAATTTTCTTTCATCTGCATTGACAAGATTGTTGGTAATAGAGCCTTTAAAACTGGATGGCACAAACTGTTAAACAGTAAGGAAACCAAATGGATAATCAAAATTAGGTGGGTTGTTTCCACCAGGTCTCAATGATAAACTATGATGAACTACCTGTTATCATTAATTTCAATATTGTTATATACATTTTCATCTTTTGTTCTGACCTCGACATAGTTTTCACAGGTCCGATACGATTATTATCATTATCAAACAATATGTTTTCAGTATTCCAATTTTGGGAATACATGTTAGTTTAAAATTATGATGGTATATTGTTAGTTATATCTGTCTTTTTGCCATTGTCTTATTTCATTCACATTTTTTGGTCATGATTTATAATATCATTTTTTTTCATAATTTATGTAAACAGGAAATGATGTCATATCTTTTCATTAGCATTACCTATAAATAGGGTCTGTTGAATCATCATGACCATACCACTGAAGAAAGCTAATTGCTGAAACCGGTCTGGTTAACAATAAACAAGTATTTTGCCACACCTACTCGGGGTGCTGGATTCTTTCTTTTGATATTTTACTGTACCATGTCTTTCCGAAAAGGATCTTTTTTCTTAGGCCTTATGCAGAAATAACAGCCCATTATAGCTTTAGTCTGGGCAGTCAAGTCTGGAACTCTACTCTGGCCACTTTCTAAAGATATATGTAGTTTAAAATTGCAAATACTCAATTAAGCAAACAACTTTTACTGTGAATTGTTGAGCAAATGCACAGTAGACTAAATGGACATGGATGCATTGCTTTTGTTTACCAGGAAAGTCTGACTGGGCACATGACCCATTTTCAGCAGAAGCTTGGTGATAAAGGCACCAATGTGCAAACTGTAACAGACAGAGTGACACTAACATTTCAAACCCCATAATATACAATAGTCCCTACAACATATTTCAAGAGAGGGAGGACTGCATTTTACACTTTGTAATATATACAGGCAGCCACATAGTGGTGACAGAGTTGGACTTGAGAAATAGAAGACAAGGTAGTGGAGGGTGAAGGGTTATAACAAGAGGGGGAACAAGAGTGAGGTACAGTACAGGCAGGAGGAGAATATGGTGGAGAGTTAGGCAGTGATCAGGTTAAAGAGGAGTGATCATGATAATCTGGTTCAGCACATTTGTAGAACCAGGAGTTAAGTGAAACAGTAGCTGAAGTTTGAATTAATTTAGCAACCAGTCCTGTCTTAGTGTTGGGGGATGTAGTTCCAGGTTTTTGACACTTGATGGGAGTACAGGGAACAGCCTGAAGAGTTATTAGGTTTTGATATATGTAGGAGGTCTTTGTCAGAAGAGTGCAAGCTTCTGAGTGGATTGTATGGTTGTGCAAGGTTGGCTAGAGATAGGCAGTCATTTGGTTTGTTTATTATATTGTCGATAAGAGGGAGCTGTGAGTATATAAGTTGGTGAGGTGGTTCAAATCACTAGAGGTGTGTGAAGGCCAGAGTGATATGATCTACAGGGGAGGCTAGCTGCAAGTTTGTTTAGTTGAGTTAGGTGGATGTTTTCAGGTAATGGTGCTCCGTAGAAGTAGGAGAGTAGTGGTGATACAATATCTTGCTGTGTTACACAGGGTTTTGGCATTTACACGGTGCTTAGCTTTTGGTGTGCTTTTTCACTGTATATTAGATGCAGAGGTCAAACTGAAGGACTTGTCTATTTAAATTTCAAGTAGTTTGGTTTGTGTGACAAGTTCTGTTTTGATATTGTTGAAAGGGGTAATAGTAAAGGACACTTTCTTCCTTACAAGGTGTTTGGGAGTAAAGAGAATTAGTTTTGTTTAGGAAAAGCTGGGAGGTAGTAAGCCAGTTTTCCACAGAAGCGAAGAATTCCTGATCAGTTTTTGTAGGGAATCGAAGCTGTTTGCTGTAGAGTACTGTACTAAGGTAGCATTCTTACTGATCAGATCCAAGTCATTAACAAAGAGAACACAAAATAAAGTATGACAAAGGAATTTAATACAAGCTTTCATGGACAAAATACACTTTTTCAAGTATTTTATAAAACCAAACACAGAATCAAACCAATATATACATCTCTATCCCATGTTTCACTAGGGCATTCATTGAATTCGATCTTTTTATATCATAAATAGCTTGCCTTTAAGGACAAGCTGAACCATAAAAGACAACCGTGTTATACATCTTCACAAAGTAGAAATAGGTATTATATGAAGAACTCTTCTGTCAAGGGACATTTCAGTGTTTGAACTGTAATTACTGTCAATACATTGCTTGTACCAACAGTTTTAAACATCCTAATATAGGTCGAATTTCAAATTTTTTCCACTATGCTGATTGTGAATATATTAACAGTTTACACTGCTATGTGCGCTCAGCGTACAGCTTTTTATGTTAGCAAGAAGAACAAAACATTGAGAGACAGAATCGTGCAGCATATTTATGAAATTAAAAGGCCGAATTAGATGATTGCCCTAGCAAAACATGTGACAGAGAAGGGACCATTACATACTTTTAAATTTAGTGTACTAAAGATTACTGCCAATGGTATTAGGAGGAGTGAAATTGTAAATAAAGTGGAATGTTGTGAATATGGATGGATAACTAGATTAAAATTACTTAAGTGTACCAGGTCTTAATGAAACTTGCCTGTTAAAACATATTTTAAAATCTAGAGGCTTACATCATTATCATGTGATCTTCATTAAGTGTAATTATGAATATATATTGGAATGATTCTGTATATTTTGCACATGGAAGCTTATATTAAATTCTTTTGTCATACTGTTGTGTACTTTCTGTTTTTATCTTGTTTTATATTTTGTTTGAAACAGTGACTTTCTTCCTTGGGATTATTTTTTGATCATTAACATAGATGCTGAACAGAGCAGGTCCCAGTATGGTTCCTTGTAGGACCCCAACTGCAAAAACAAAGGATGAAATGTCAGTGAGCTATTTTACTGCTTGGAATCTGTTGAGAGGAAACTAGAAAACAAGGATAGAGACAACTCGTCAAAACCTACATTGGAGAGTTTTTGTGAGAGTACAGTGTGGGAGACAGTGTCAAGAAACTTGGATAGATCAATAGAGAGCGCATGTTTACCATCATTTTTCTCTGCGCTGACAGTAATAATGAAGTTAAGGCAGGTGTTGGAGGTGAAAGCCATGCTGTGTAGGAGAGAGGAGTGTATTTTGCACGACGAGAGTTGGGCCTGAATCCACTTCAAGTATTATTGATCAGGGGGGGGGGGTAATAGGTGTACCACTGGAGTTAAGCTGAATAACCACCTTTGTGG
>NC_056737.1:239891715-239987546 GCF_019279795.1 Protopterus annectens
AATAATCCACTACATCCTGGACAAACTTCAACCCCAATCCCTGCTGCTACTATTGATAAAACCCCTGAAGATGTTTCTGATAGTTTTAACCAATTCTTTATTGAGACAATTCAAGCCCTTGCTAGCCAACTACCTCTTAGCTCCCCTGGTCCTGAAAGTAGCACCCCTAGAAACCTACTCGCATTCAGCTTCCAACAAGTCGCCACTTCACTTATCCGTACCTTGATCAAAAAATTAAAACCCACTACACTTTCTGCTGATCAACTCCCTGCCAAGTACCTACAAAAATCAGCTGATGCTATTGCTTACCCCGTCTCAATACTAATCAATCAAACCATAGTAGAAGCTAAAATTCCCACCATCTGGAAAATATCCTATGTAATCCCACTTCACAAAGGAGGCAGCTCTACTGAATTCTCCAATTATAGGCCAATAGCTATACTCTCTCCACTTGCAAAGATTATGGAAAAATGTATTCATAGACAACTCATGCACCACCTAATCCAGAATCGCCTTATGGCAGACACTCAGCATGGCTTCCGTCCTCATCACAGCACTACTTCAGCCCTCCTAGCCTTTACCAACACCATAATCGCAACAATAATTATATATCCTCAGCCCTCTTTTTGGATCTTTCCAAGGCATTCGATATGGTCGCTAACTTTTAATCCACGCCCTGCAAACATTCTGTCTAGATACTGGAGCCCTTCAATGGTTTCAATCCTACCTGAATGGTCGACAGCAGGCTGTCCTCTGGCAGAACAAACTCTCTAACCTTCTACCTAACACCCTTGGAGTACCACAGGGCTCTATACTAGGGCCCTTGCTGTTCTCCATCTTCATGAACGACCTTTATACTGTCATCCCAAAAGTCAGCTGTATCCAATATGCTGATGACTCTACTCTGATTTGCTCAGCCACATCTCCAGTAGAGTTATGGTCAGCTACCCAGACCACCTTTAATACAATAGAAAACTGGCTTTCTGAACATAGTCTGATCCTAAATCCCAAAAAAAACTAAAATGCTGTTATTTTCACCAACACATAGGTCTACCGCTTTCACCTTTACCATAAAATCAAATGATGGCACAATAATCTCCCCTGACCCATCTACAAAACTATTAGGTGTCATCACAGACAATAATCTAAAATTTGACCTATATGTTAAGCAAACTATCAAAACCATCAATAAAAAACTAGGGTCACTTTACAGAATAAAAGCCTTCCTAACCCCTCCAGCTAAAATTGCCATAGTTCGCTCTCACCTTCTTTCAACCCTTCTGTATGCATCCCCTCTACTCTCTAATTTAAACAAGAGACTGTCCTTAAACTCTCAATTTGCTACAACCACATTGCCAGGTTTGCCACTGGGCTGCCTTTTAGGATACATCATTGCATCAATCTAAATCAGCTTGGGTGGCTTGAACTACCCAGCCTAATCCAGTATAACCAACTGATTATGGCCTATATAATCCAGACAATACTCCTGCACTTAAAAATATTATCACCCCCTATAACAATCCTAGACCGCTTCGATCCTCTAACAAACTACTAATTCAGACTAGCAAAATTAATAACACAGCCGGTGATTCTCTCTTTGCAAACTCTGTAAGTAGATCCTGGAACTCTCTTCCAGCTGATATTACCTTACTTTCCACCTTAGGTCAATTTAAAACTAGACTCAAACAACATTTGTCACTTAACTGGCTATGTCAATGTATCAAGCCTGGCTAACTCTCTCTAGAATGTGTAAAAATCTGTTAACCAGTTTACTGTGTAATTTAATTTAATCCTGACTTGCGCTCAGGATTAACTGTAACCTGTGGAACTTGTTTAACTTGCTTACTTATGTAATCTCTGTAAATAGTCTGTTTGTAATATGTAATGCTGTATCTGCTTACCCTTGGAGCTTTTCTCCCCGGGCCTCCGCTGAAAATGGACATGCATCCAGTCGGACTATCCCGGTCAACAAATGTAAAACAAATAAATAAAATAAAAAAAAAAAAAGTTATTTATATATATATATATATATATATATATATATATATATATATATATATAAAACACTTGGATACTCTAATGGCAAGAAGGCAGTCTTTCAATCTAGCCTCACAAGTCAGATCACTAAGGATTTTATCTTGGGGTTTTTTTTGTAAGAAATCATAGTGGTAAAGGCCAGAGGCTCTTCTGTCAGAAATGACTCCCCACACATTTCAGGACAGGCTAAACAAGGGGCCCCATGTCTACGTATCAGACAGCAGGAACCCAGATGAGTCAGACATGCAGCAAAACTTCAAAGCAGCATAAAATTAAAATGATCAGAATTACTAAAAAGTGCTTTTAAGGGCGTCAGGACATACAGTGTAAAGGAAGCTTCTTTGTTCTAATCAACATATAGATATCAAATCTGGCATACTACTAAAATTTGTTTTTAAATATCAGCACACTAATTCTGGGGACGACCATCACTTTGATCATGCTTAATTTTTCAGATACCTCACCACACACTGGTATGAAGTCAGCCCAACATGCCCTTTAAATACAGTCCATTTTCATTACTAAACAAATCTTGCAAAGCATTTACCTTTAAACAGCCAAGTGCCTTTAATCCTACAACTTACTTTGTATAACTTGAAACTTATTTGCATCGTATGTCTCTTCTTCCTGTATTTATTTTGAGCAAAATAACATGCCAGGACCAGATGGCACCTTTGTAGCTACAGCTTATTTCTAAAGACTGCTATTACTAACTTGTAATAAGGCTACAATTGTTTCAATCAGTGTTCTCTATATTACTATGCTCATTTAACAGTACCTGTATTAAGGCTGCAACTGAAAAATTAACCCCATGGCCCAGAACAGTTAACTGGAAAAAAACACTACAGTGAACAGCATTTTCACCAAATAAGTTTGGGAATGATTCTGTCCAGTTTATCAGTTTGTGTACCTAAATAAAGGAGGTGCAAACACTTTTATAGCAAAGAAATGGTGAAATAAGAGCATGCACTCAAGTTTACAATTTACTGGTTTAACTCGCTCAGTGAACTGATCCTCTGTGGACTGTTTTCAGCTTCTTACAAAGGGCAATTGCAAAGAAAATGTAATACAAAAGTTAAAGTGCTGGTGACTACAGTTTATTCTAAAAACAAAGCAACTGTTAAACTGGGCTGCAGAAAAGAGAAGGGAGAAATTTATACTAAATGTGCTATGGGATGGGAAAGGTTCCAAAAAAGAGGGCTAATGCCGCCGCCCCTGCTCCCACCCCACCCAGAACAGGAACACTCGCTGCTAAACTGACAACATTGCTTTACTGCAGTTATTCATAAGCTCAGGACTTGAAATCTGATGAAGTGCCTGATTTGTCAACTTTGGTTTTCCTTTACAGGTTTACATATTGGAAAGGTTCCAACAGGAAAGGACTGTAGTCCTCTCCACCAACTATTTTTCAAGCAAGCTAGAACATCTCTCAACCTCTTAATGCAGGAAAACCGGACAAAGCCTGACAAAATTGGGGGGGGCAAACTCCCCAAAATAAGGACAGATTTTAAATATTGCTCTTATAAACTTAGAAAGTTGCTAGAGTAACAGTTTGCGTTAACATACATTTTCTGAAGGATTAGAATTCCAAAAATCAAATGTATGTCATTTGATGACTTCAATCCTCAGATCATCCCAGTGATTTGCCAAAAAAACCCACAAATTTTATGAAGAATACACCAAAAATCTGAAGAAAAATCTGGACATTTTGTGAAAATCTGGACAGTTGAGAGGTATTTACCTAAAACGCTATATTCATAATGAGCACACAAGGCAACCATATTTAGGTGTTGTGCAAACAAACAGGCCTAAACGCTACTACTACTAATTTCAAATACATGTTCAGCAATACAGTATACTGATTAAAATGTTCTGCCTCCCTCCCACTTCTGAAATGTAAACTGTAGAGGATAAAGTGTCACGCAGAAAAACTTTTTTTTTTTCTTACACATGCAACCTAACTGCTATGGGTCATGGCACAACAGTAAAGTAACTGGTGCATCAAATGGCAGTGGGACAGTTACTTACACACATGCAACAGTGTTGAGACTATGACAATGACCAATATCCAGAGATGTTTCACTGTGCTCCATCTTCTGGGCATGACAAAAAACAAGATTCTTGCAAACACCTACACAAAGACCTGAAATCTGGCCTTTACACAAACTATACAAAACATACAATTTAACGCTGAATGATGCACAAATTAGTTGGTTTTCCCTGTACAATAGCTGCAGCAACAATCTTCCTAGAAAGATTTATACTGACTTTAGAACTAATCAATTTGGTCCAATTTTCTTTGTCATCCAAACTGCTGCACTTTTATAATAAAATAGACTCTTATAAAAACTGTGAAGTAAATCACCACACTAGCCTGGCTGTTGCATAACAAATCTCACCTTCTGCGCACCTGAGAAGGCGTGGTAGTAACATGAAACATAGGTCATTACAGCCTTCTCATCCGGCCTTAAGGTGCTTATGATATCTGTGCAAAGAAGGGAAAAAGAGAAGAGATTGAGAGCACAAAGTGAGTAGAGAATACATGGAACAAAGAAACAAAACAAAAATAGAGGATTTCCCATCATGCATTTCAGGACAGGCCAAACGGGGGCCCCATGCGAAGATCTAGGTGTCAGAGAGGAGGCACCCGGACTGCTTCAGCTCTGTGACAAAACTGTGCTCAATCCTTTTCCAGCAACTATGAACTTATGAAATACCCAAAAGTGCATTGGTGACTGTACAATTAACTATTTACTTTAAAATATACACTTGCCTTTTTGTTAAAAAAGCTGCTATATAGTTTATCTGTACACAGTCAACTAATGACAGGAAAAATACCTCTGTGGCAGCTCTACACCGTCTATATCACATAGTTTCTCTACAGTACCCTCGTTACCCCCCTTTCTATTCTCAGAGCACATACATGAATTTGTCTCTCTTTTGACCAGAACCATGTACTGGCAAGTGTGTTCCATATGTCCACTACTTTTTCCATGACAACTACTTATGAAGTAGTTCACTCATAAGAAAAGCCAAAGAAAATAAAAGTAACCCTGTAAAGTTTTACTTCCTGATCCTTCCCAAGCAAAGGATGGCTCCTTCCATCAGTAGGTGGTCCACCTATATGAGCAGATGAGAAGCCACGCTGGGTGAAATCACAGGGTGCTCAATGTGTCATACATGGCTGTCAACAGTTTATGGCAGAGTCAGCGCTCCTCTGCACCATCTAACCAAAGTCACAAACTACCTGTTAAGAGCATCTGCATCAAATCTAAATCAGGATCAAATACCACCTCCAAACACATGGCAAACAGTGCTGACATACAGCAGTATTACTGTCATTTCTGCTCTTAGCCAGCACAAGAAAGCAAATGGGCTGTCAGCACACTAGTCCAACACTACATTACTAGCAAAAAGGCAGCTTTCTCAGCCCAGCCTCATTAGTCAGAGAGCAGTAAAGTTTGTAAGTTTTTTTTTTTTTAATAAGCAATCATACTGGTTAAGACGGGAGGTCTCTCCTTTTGAAATGGCTCAACAGCTTAGAAAAGTTAAGTTAAACATTCAGGGTCACACAATATACAAACATAGTGCATAGAACCAATATTTCCAACCTAGCAGCTCAGTGCAAGTACTACAGTACCCTCTGTGCTTCAAAATATTGCATATATTTTCATTCTGTCATGGAAGTGAAGAAATCTCTTCCAGTTTGAAGAGCAAAACTCAGAATTAATCTGCAGCAGAAATCTTTACTGTAAGAGGAAACACTAAAGACATGTAACTAAGGTCTAAGTCACGACGCACTTTCCATTCTTCCTCCAGAGAAATTATATACTTTCTTATCCTTCATCAGTCTTGGCGGTCTCTTGTTGAAATCTGCAAAATGTTTGACAAACTATACATTTGTAGGCCCTATCTTTTTAGTATTTCAACCAAACTATCGCCATGTAAATTGCTTGTCCAAATTCATCAAACACACGGGATGAAACAATCAATTAAGGTCTTTCCATCTTCTACAGTTAGAAAGAAAAACACTAGTGTTAAAAGCACCCACAACACGGGAGGCACACCTTTTTTCCCCACATCCCAGATTTATGCTTCCAGTGCTCTAGGTGAACTTAAAGACTTCAGCCGGCCTTAGGCATAGGCCAACTAAGCGGCCGCCTAGGGCATCACTCTAGCAGGGGTGCTTTTCCAGTATTTATTTGCTGTAAGTAGACCAGGATGGGGCACAGAGTGGTGTGTTGGGGGGTGCTGTGGAACCCTTTTGCCTAGGGCACCAGTTGACCTAAGGCCACTCCTGCTTCAAACCACTGTGTGTGCGTGTGTGTGTGTGTTCTGCAGTGGGCTAGTAACATACTCAGGATTTACTTCACTACCTTATACCCACTGAGTGCTGGGACAGGTTCTGCTTCCCCGGGACCCAGAAATAGATTAACAGGGTAATCAGAGAATGAATCAAATTCTAAAGATGCCAGAGACAAAGGCAGAGAACAAAAACACGGAACATACTCCCACTCAACCACTGTAAATATGCAACATGAGGCTAGTGTTCACTCTGAAGATTAGTTAAGCTGTCAGCTTACTCGAATGCGTGTACAGGAGGACACATTACTTGGTATAGACTGCTGGGCTGATGAAGCGGTGTCTGGTTAGCTGCTATCAACCAGACTGGCTCTTGACCAAACAAGCTGAATGAAGGAGAGGGACAGGAGGACAGATTTTTATTTATTTATTTAACATTTGTTAACCGGGAAAGTCCGACTTGGAACAAAGACAATTTTCAGCGGAGGCCCGGGGAGAAAGGCTCCACATGCATGTCTTTGTAACGTGGGAGGAAACCCACATGAATGCAGGGAGGACATGCAGACTCCACACAGAAGGCACCCCAGCCAAGAGTCGAACCGGAGAACCTCTTGCTGTGAGAACGCTACCGCTGCACCACTGCACTGTCCAAATGCTAATCTGTCTATGAGAAAGGGCATTAAAACAATTGTCGCATGTCTCATGTGGTGGTCTCTTCTTATACCTACAGTCAAAGTAATGACTTCATGTGTAATGGTAATGCACCTATAGTGTCTCATTTGTGAACATCCTACTGGGCATTACAAATGATACATTGTCAAAGTAACACGTTTAGTGTTTAACTTGTTGAGGAGAGTACAGTTGTGAACACTTACCAGAAATGTAGATGTTAGAGTGCATTCACTGATGCAGTCCTGACTTGTTGGATTTCCTGCAGTGAAAGTCCTCAGTTGGCCTGACTACCAGAGAAATTCTTTGCTCCTCCTAAGGCTGGCAGATGCCTAACTGACATCAGTATGCCCAGCCTATGTCATGAAATCATTTTTTTCTTGTCCCCTACCAAGAGGAGCCCCAAGTGAGCAGTAGGGAACTAAGGAAGAGAATCCCTACAGGAAGAAATGGTAAGAGGTGTTCCTTTGGCTAAAAAGATTGCAAGTAGACTACCTGGTAGGTGAAGTCGGGAAGGAGGGAGGGAAAGAAGACTGCCACAGTGAATACACTCGAACATCTACATTCATGGTAAGTGTACACAGCTGTACTATGTTTATGTTTCACTGCTGCAGTCCTGACTTGTGGGAAGATTCCCAAACCAGACAAAAAGGTGGAAGGAGATTAGGGAGAGGAGAGGATGTCCTCCAAGATGGCAGTGGAGAACCCTGCCCTGGAACTAGAAAAAGGCTGCCAACTGGCAATGTTTGGTGAAGGTATGCACAGATAACCAGGTGGCAATTTCCATGATGTTCTTAGTAGGGACTCCTTTCACAAAGGCAGCGGAGGTTGCAGTAGCCCTAGCAGTGTGTGGCATGACAGCCTTAGGTGATTTCTTGGCATGATGGCAATGACAGAAAGAGATACAGTGGGAAATCCATTTAGAGATAGTCCATTTAGAAGCTGGTTTTCCCTCAGAGCCAGAGGCAAAGTCCACAAAAAGCTGGTCAGATTTTCTCAAGGCTCTTGTTTTGTCAAGATACTAATGGAGCTGCCAGGTTCCTATCAGATGACCGAAGACTCATTCTTTTGAATGCGTCTTGGTCGAACTTGAAAAGGCAAAATGACAAAGCGGCATATAAACAAATTCTTTCCCTTGGAAAGAAATTGCTTGGCTGTGTCCGTTACTTTGCCGTTTTCTTTATTGTAGTGTGATCTTCGAGTTGGTATATTTAAGTAGGAGGTGGTGGGCGAAGCCCCCCACTTTATGTTATGTTTTACATTTTTTTTTTTTTTTTTGGAACAGCGATTTTTTTTTTTCCCCTTGGAAAAAATTGCTGTTGTAAGTGTTCAAGTTTGTAAGATTTCGCTTACATGGGGCCGATAAATCATTGTTCACTTTTCTAAGCGTTTGATGACTTAATAGACCCGAGCTGCCTATGCACATCCAAAGAATAGAGCATTCTGTCTCTTTTGTTCTGGGGTTGGGAAAGAATGTAGGCAGGTGAATGTCTTGATTTAGAGAAGTGTCAGTGACCACCGTGGACATGAAGGAAGGGTTAGTTCTGATGGAAACCCTGTCTGGGTGGAAGATGAGGAATGGTTCCACTTCCATGAGAGCCTGCAGTTCAGAGACCCTCCTGGCTGAGGTGATAGCCAGCAGTAAGGCAGTTTTCCAAGTTAGAAACTTCAGAGGGGGAAATGCTGCACATTCAAAAGGAGGTAATGTCAATTTTTCCAGAACAAAGTTAAGTTCCCATGGAGGGGAAAGTTCCCTCCGAGGCGGTCTGATGTGATGACTTCCCTAAGAAATTGTCTTAACAGGGGATGTGAAGAGACCGGAGGAAGAGCAGGTAAATGAGACAAAATGTCGAATGCATGAATTTTAATTGTGGAGTAGAAAAGGCCTTTATCAACCAGACTATCCAGGTAATCTAGAATGGTAGTAATCTGGACTGAATGAGGATTGTGATGTTGCTGCTGGCAGTTACACTTAGCTGAGTATGATTTCCTAGTGCTAGGCATTCTGGACTCCTTAAGACTGTCCTGGACCTGTTTTGCTTAAGTTAAGCTTGTTGCTGAAAAGCTGTGGGGTTATCCAAGCTGAAAGGTGGAGCAGGTTGGGGTGCACCATTCTTCCCTTGTCCTGAGAGAGACGGTTGATGAGACAGCAGCAATGGACTCTGGTTGGTTAGTTCAAGAAGCAGAGGATACCAGTGCTGCCTGGGCCAGTATGGGGCTATCAGTACTGCCCTTAAGACCTCCTCCATTACCTTTAGAAGCACTCAAGGTGGTAAGTGAGGGGATGCATACATAAAAAGATAAGTCCAAGGGAAGAAGGCATCTGTTCTCCAGGCTGATTCCTGTTTGGTTCTGGTGTGATGATATGGGCAAGTGCCAACATAGCCAGCTGGAGTTTTGTAAAGAATGATATGTCCTTTGGATATCAAACCTGATTTATACAAGATGTTTGTGTTACAAATGTATTAGAACTGTATGTCATTTGTATATCACACTGATTTTATACAGAAGCTTGTTCTGAAAATGTATTCATGAGCTTTGCTTGTGTTGAAATGCATCAACAGTGCACCCTGCTGAAATGAAAAGAAATGTACATGGATTTTTGTAGCTGAATTAAATGAACATGTTTTAATACAGAATACTGGCACATCAGCGGTTAACTTTAAGAAAAATAAGGGAAATGTAAATGAGCAGTTAAGCCATTAAAAGGCACATCACAGTGCTAGATAGGACCAGAGACCTGGGGTCTGGGGAAGAGCCTTTGTCCATTAGCAGAGTGAAAAGAGGGGAGGCCCCACGCACTGCCATAAACATTTGGATGTGTACGGTGGCCATCTGTGCTAACTTCCTGTCTCAGCTTCAAAGGGGAATACTGTGAGAACCTAGAGTCAGGTGACCAGATGTGGCCATTCTGTCAGCCCTCTTGGAAATTATATTTTAGATATTACAAAGAGAAATCTCAGAGTACTGAGTATTCCGTTTGGAAAGCCTGACTAGAAAGACCCTCACCCACAGCATCTTGCCTTGCAGTAGTATCTTAACTAGGGAACAGTAATTTTTATAGATTCAGTCAGGAATATAGTAAAGCTTAATTATTGTTTTTCTTTATTATTCTGAGTCTGTCCATCAATGTTTAATATTTCCTGTGATCTGAACTCTGTGGTTTACTGTGAATATAGGTTTACTGTGAATATATAGTCAGTATTTTCGTGTACTTTTATTATTAAATACATTTAAAACATTTATTGTGGCTGGTCTTTGCAGAAAGTATCTAACCTTGGAGAGTGCTTATATTTATCTGATGACACTGTGTGGGCCACTCCAGAAGGCCTAGCCATCTTGGTGAACTACTGCCATTTGTATTAGTATTAATATTACACAGTACAATTGGATACCCTTTTAAGAGCCTTATAGTAACTGACTGGTGGCAGTGACAACTACCTTATAGTTTGAAGTCCAAAAGTAAAAATGCAAACCAAGTAGTAAAAAAATATAAAGGAATCCAGGCAACAGTTTAAAGCAATAGTAAACTTTTATAAAACAAACACAGATACAAAAATGAGTGCTTTCGTCTAAAAACTGATGAAGTCTAGTTTCCAGACAAAAGCGCTCATATTTGTATCTGTGTTTGTTTTATAAAAGTTTACTACTGCCTTAAACAGTGGCCTGGATTCCTTTATATTTTTTTACTACCTTTATAGTTTGAGCAAAGTTTGTAGAGCTGGTAATCTGTGCCAGCCTTTCCCAGGTGTGTGAGTGAAAATTAAATCTTAAAGTGTGCGTGCGTCAGCTACTTGGGGCAGGGACATGAAACACTGGGTTTACAGTGAAGGTGCTGGAGGACCTGGCTTGGACAGTCAGCTAAAAATCAAACCCTACAGCTGTACCAGTGGGTAGTCTTATTGGGGACATGGAGGGAGACAGATAACGAGACATCCAGACCCTAGGCTGAGGGTGTTCCCTGTGGGCTCTTAAGGAAAACTGTACTTGATGCAGGGAGGTCTGCATCTGGAAATACTGTGTGTATCCATTTGCATTCCAAGTGTACGTCCCTGTCCACTGTCAGTGGTAAAGCTTTAGGCTCCTTGATTACTGGCCCAGTGTGGGGATGACATATTGGTAGTGGTGGGCATCACACCTGGAACAGTAATTTTTCAGTTGAGTGTTTTCCTTGGTGACAAAGAGGTCCATCTGTGGGGCTCCCCATCTCTGGGCAATGCTGAGAAAAATTTCCTGATGCAGATTCCATTCATTTGGGTCCATCAATTTTCTACTGAGGTGATCTGCTAGAGTATTTTGAACCTCTGGAAGATACCGTACCAGGAGGTGCAACCCTAGAGACAGAGAGAGAGAGAGAGAGCAGTTTCCCAAACTTGCATTTCTGGTAGGATAGAGAGTAAGAGTGGGTGCCCCTCCTGCCTGTTTATATACCACATTACTGTGGTGGTGTCTGTCTTGACCAGCAGGATCCCTGGTTTCCATTTTCCTTGAAAGCTAACAGGCCTTTTTGCACTGCCATAAGCTCTTTCCAGTTTATGAGCCTGCCCCTGAATTAAGCCTCCCACTTCCCTTGGGATTGGAAGTGTTGCAAGCGAGTGCCTCAGGCTGTCCTAGAGGCATCTGTGGTGAAAGACTGACCCTGGAGAGTGAATCTGAATTGAAGGCCCTGATTTTAGGTACAAGCCTGTACCCACCATGCAAAGTCTTCTTTGAGACAAGGATCAACTCTATCTTGGTCTCTAGGGATTGAGTATTTTCACCATACATTTTTGAGGTACCACTGTAGTTTCCTCATGTGCAGCCTGGCCAGGGTAACCATGAGGAGTCAGGATGCAATGTATCCTAGTGCCCAGAGAAACTCTCTGGCTGACCTGGATTGTTTCTGCTGGATGCTTTGAAAGTAGTGGATCAGAAAGGAGACCCTGTCTGGGGGAAGGAAGGCTTTTTGAAGTGAAAAGTCCAGGAGTGCCCCCAGGAAGACTATCCTGTTGGTTGGAACATTATTGGATTTTTCCAGCTTTATAATGAAGCCCTGGGAGGTTAGGAGGTTTTTGTTAAACTTAAGATCCTTGTGAAGCTTTGATAAATTTGTGACCTGTATCAGGCAAACGTACAGGTAGGGGTATATCTGGACTGTTCTGGGCCTGCAGAAGGCAACTGCAGGGGACAGGCGCTTTGTGAAAACCTTTGGAGCAGTAGACATGCCAAAGGGCAGTGCTGAAAACTAAGTGACTGGAACCTGCTCTGAAGCGAAGAAAGCTTCTGTGTGATTCTTGAATTGGGTTGCACAGGTAAAGGCTGGCGGGGCTATCATGGGTAAGAATTTTGGTACCTGGAGAAATAGAGGTTGGACAGGTCTAAGATAGGCCGCCAACAGCCTTCTTTTCTTAGAAACAGGAACAACCTGGAACAGAACCCTTTCCTCTTTGATGTTTCGGAATGGTTTCCACTGATCCCTGAGCACACAAATTCTGGATTTAAAAAGGGCCTCTAAATTTTGATTCTGAGGAATATCTGGATAGCCTGAGTGTTTTAAAGGCTCTTTGAAATGGAGTTTGCAACCATTTTAACAATGTCTAGAACCCACTTGTCTTAAGTGATGCGAGTCCAGTTTTGTTTGACGACAACCTTCCTCCTAGTCTTGTGGGGAGGGGAGCGGTATCGGCAAGTCATTGTTGCTCTCTGGCAGAAGACTGAGATCTAGAACTCCCTTGCCTAGAAGCTTCTGAAGACCATTGTCTGGATCTCTGCAGCTGCTGAGCTGCTGTGTCACTGCATAGGAGTCCTTTCCCACTTGTTTTTTCTCTGCCTGCATGTAGGTTGGGAGGGAAAGGACTAGTGTTTAGTGGGATAGTTCCTGCTAAACATTAAGAGGACGAACTTGGAGGAAGTCTTTCATAGTCTGCATAGACTTAGCTTTGTCTTCAATTTTTTAAGAAATTAGGTCCAAAGAGGAATTCCTTGTCAAGGGGAACATCAAGAAGGTTAGATTTAACATGGTCAGAAAGAGAATGTTCCTAACCACGCATGCCTCCTAATCACTGAGACAGTGGCAGCTGCCAGGCTAGAATCCTCCATAGAGTCACAGACACAGTATAAGGAATGCCTAGCTGCCTAAGAATTGGAATGACAGAGATCCAAAAGTTCTTTAGAGAGGTTTTTATCCTCTAAGAGACCTTTTGTTTTAGCTGATCCAGAAAGATTTGTTGATATTTAATCATGTGAAACTGACAGTTAACAGTCCTCACAATAAGGGTGGCTGAAGTATAAAAACTTTTTTCCCAAATCTATTAAGGGCGCTGCTCTCTATTCGTAGGTAAAGGGTTTAGAGAGGAAGTGGTTCTAGCACCTTTGGGTACTGGGGTGACCACCTGTGGATCAGCAGATGGGTTTTTGCAAAGGTACTTAAGGGAATCCTGCACCCTGTAGAACCTGTCTACTTTATGAGGGCTTGGGGGAAGGGAGTTAGAATTCAAGGAGGAATCCTGGAAGACATCCTCAACCACCTCTAAAGTGGGTCGAATAGCAAGAGGTTTGTACTCTGGTATTTCAGGAACTCCCTCACTCTTTTTTGATTGAGGGTATTCCTGTGCCTCCCACTGAAAATGTTCCCTCATAGTATGGAGTGTGTCTATGAACGTGATATTCCCGGGGTGGGGGGGGGGGGGGGGTGAGGCCAGATTCTCCTCTGACTCTGAATTTTCAAAAGATGTGAGAGGGTCTTTCATACCAACCAGACCCCTCTAGGTCAGATTCCTCAATAGATTCAAAAGGGGGTGGAAAGGCTTTTGAAGTAGGATCTCATTTCCTTTTACCTGGGAAGTCATTCCCAGGTGCTTGTCTAGACCTAGCTATGGAGATCACGTCTTCTAGTCTAATTCAATCCTGTTAGTATCCCTGACAGAGGGAGCCGGTAGGCCTAGGTGAAGGCACTGCAGTAGCACTTCTCTTAGGAGTTGCTTTGGCCTTGGGCCTAGGGACATCAGACATCCTAGCACCCATATTTCTGGAAGAAAGATGAACCAGTATCACTGGAAACAGAGCACTCTTTGGAGGCCAAGGCCTGCTGAGTGGCCCCAGATCTAATCAATGAGATGAAAAACCAAGGGCCTGTACAGATGTAGAGGGATCTGATGACATGTTGGACTCTTGAATGGGTCTCAACAGAGGCCTGCATCACCACCTCTGACAGAGAAAGTAGCTGCGAAAGCACCTCAACTTCTTCAACAATCACAAGCCTAGTGGGAGAGATAGAGATGTCAGAGGGCCTAAGCTTGGGTCTCTTCTTTTCCCTCTTATGCCTAAGGCTGCTCAACCTCTGGCTGACCGGTGGGCACTCATAAGATGCTGATGGGAAGATTTAAGACTAAGGAATCTAGCTAAAATCTCAGCCTTACATCTAACTGTCCTAGAATTAAAGCGAAAGCAATAGTGGCAACTAGGGACAATGTGATCCGGGCCTAAACAAAGTACAGTTTTGTACCTACCATAAATGTAGATGTTCGAGTGCTAATACAGCTGCAGTCATTACAGATGGGGTTCTCCTGCCGTCAGGCGGGTCCTCGGTCGGCCAAATTCCAAAGTCTGGGTCCGGCGTCGGTTGTTGTCGCCTTCTTCCCTGACGTCAGTGCGACAGGGGTATATAAGACACAGCCGACGCCATTTTCTTCAGTCTTTCTTGCCCCAGATGTCAGGTGCCCCCAAAAGGAAGGCAATACATAATTTATATGTCTGTGTATAGTCATGCAATGCAATATAATCAAGATTCAGTAGTTGCAAGCAAATACACCATAGAAGGATAACCCAAACAGGTTTTATGAGGAGTAGTTAGCCACTAGGTCTGTACCAAGAGGGGAAGGAGAGGGAAACCTGGACTGCAGCTGTATTAGCACTCGAACATCTACATTTATGGTAGGTACAAAACTGTACTATGTTCATCGTGCATACAGCTGCAGTCATTACAGATGGGTAGAATCCCAAAGCTACGCACAGGGTGGTAGGCACTAGGTGGAATTAGGAGGAGCCAGAATGCCCTGCAACACAGCAGTGGCAAAGCCTGCTCTTGTTTTGGAGTATAAAGGTAGGTGGTAGTGTTTAGTGAAGGTATGCACCAAACTCCAGGTAGCTGCCTCCAAAATATCTTTGGTAGGAACTCCTCTGAGGAAGGCTGCAGAGGTAGCTGTGGCCCTTGTGGAGTGGGTCTGATGCCTGCAGGCACAGATTTACCATGAAAGGAGTAACAAAAACGTATGCAGTGGCCTATCCATTTTGAAATTGTCTGTTTGGAAATTGGCTTCCCTTGGGCTCCTACAGCATAGGACACAAAGAGTTGTTCTGATTTCCTGAACGGCTTTGTTCTGTCCAAATAGTAATGCAGCTGTCCATGGATGTCTAAGGAATGTAGCAGCCTTTCCCCTTTGTTTTGAGGATTGGGGAAAAAGGTAGGTAAATGTATGGCCTGATTTAAAACTACCCTGGATACTACCTTAGGCATAAATGATGGGTTGGTTCGTACGGAAACCCTGTCCTGATGGAAGATGAGAAAGGGCTGCACAGCCATGAGGGCTTGTAATTCTGAGACCCTACGAGCTGTGGTAATAGCCAGAAGGAAAGCTGTTTTCCAGGACAAATATTGCAAATCTGTTGAGGCAGCTGGTTCAAAAGGAGGCAATGTTAATTTTTCTAGAATGTAATTAAGATCCCAGGCTGGGATTGGTTGTTTCCTTGGAGGTCTTATATTCTTAGCCCCTCTGAGGAACTGTCTTAAGAGAGGGTGAGAGAATAAGGGTGGATCCGTGTTGTATTCTGCAGAAATGGCTGAGGCATGAATTTTGATGGAGGAGAATGAAAGTCCACTGCTTAGCAGCTCAGCTAGATACTGTAATATTTGAGGTAAATTCAGTTTTCTAGGATCCTGGCCTTTTTCTCATTCCAAGTGCAAAACCGTTTCCATTTTGCGGAGTAAGCTTTTCTAGTAGATGGCCTTCTGGTTTCCAAAATGACATCCTGTACCTCCTTGGAGAGTAGGGTATGTTGTGGTGTTAAGGAATTTTCCATGCAGCCAGATTGAGTGTTTTCAGCTGACTGAAGAGTTTTGTAGCTGTGCTGAGTCAGAAGAAGAGGCATTTGAGGTAGGATCCAGGGAGGAGAATGTGTTAGACTCCTCAGGAGTGGGTACCAGTGTTGTCTTGGCCAGTCTGGAGCAATCGGTATCATCTTTGGTCTGTCTGCTCTTGCTTTCAAAAGCACCTTGGGCAGTAGAGGAAGAGGTGGGAAGGCGTAAACTGTCAGTGCTGCCCAACTGAAAGAAAGGGCGTCCACTCTCCAGGCCTTTGGATGAAATGTCCTTGAGCAGAATTTTGTCAATTGATGATTTTTGTGGGAGGCAAAGAGATCTATGTCTGGACTTCCCCAGGCTTGGATTATCTTTGTAAACACTTGAGGATGCAACTTCCATTCGTGAGGGTCTGTCATATTTCTGCTTAGATTGTCTGCCAGCGTGTTTTCCATACCTGGCACGTACTGCGCTTGTAGCTCGATTTGCCATTCCAGAGCCCTGTTCCAAAGTGACATGGCAAGCCTGCACAGGGGGTATGAATGTGTTCCTCCTTGTTTATGTACCACATTACTGTGGTGTTGTCTGTTCTTATTAATAATTGCCCTGGTTGCAGGAGGTACTTGAAAGCTGTAATTGCATTTATCACTGCTAGCATTTCCTTTTGATTGATGTGAAGGTGCTTTTCCTTTTGGGACCATTTGCCCTGAAAGCACCTTCCTGTCATGTGTGCCCCCCAGGCATAGTCTGAGGCGTCTGTTGTGATGACCTGATTTGCTTGAGGTTTGCAGAATGGTAGGCCTGCGTTTGTTTGGCATGCTTGAGCCCACCATAGAAATTCCTTTTGCAAACATGGAATTAGTGGTATTATTGTTTCCAAACTGTGGCTGTGTTGAGACCATAGATTTTTTTAGGTACCATTGAAGTTTCCTCATATGCAACTTTGCACATGGGATTAGAAGAATGCAAGATGCCATGAATCCCAGAGCCTGCAGGATTTTCCTTGCAGTTAGCCTGGTACAATTGTATCTTGTAGTACTGAGTTAGTTGCCCCTGTTTTTCTGGTGTAAGATAGGCCATCTGGGTGTTTGTGTCCAAGTTGGCACCCAGGAAAATTATTTTCTGAGATGGTGTTAGCCTGGATTTCTCTTTGTTGACTGTGTATCCCAGAGAATTCAATAACTGTGTTACATAAGCCAGATGTTTCAGAAGTATGTGTTTGCTGTCCGCTTGGATCAGGCAGTCGTCCAAATAAGGGTATATTTGTATCCCTTGAAGTCTGCAGTAGGCAATTACTGATGCCAGGCATTTCGTGAATACTCTGGGCATAGTAGATAAGCCAAAGGGCAATGCAGAGAATTGATAGTGGATTGAACCTGCAAGAAATCTGAGGTATCTTCTGCAGCTTTGTCTGATTGGGACATGCAGGTATGCCTCCTTGAGGTCCAATGTTACCAGCCAAGACCCCTTGCCCAACATGGGAAGAAGCTGCTGTAAGGTGCGCATCTTGAATTTTGGTAGGAGTAGAAATGTGTTTAGGATGGATAAGTCCAAAATGGGTCTCCAATCGGTTCCCTTCCTTGGTACCAGGAATAGTCTGGAGTAAAAACCTTGACCTTGTTCGTGAGTAGGTACCTCTTGAATAGCTTTCATGTGCATGAGCTTTGAAATTTGTATTTGAGCCTCTGCCCTTTGATTATGTGGCAGGTTCGGCATGCCTCTCATTTTTGGAAGAGTGTGAAAATGAAATCTGTAGCCTCTGTTTATAATGTCCAGGATCCATTTGTCTTTTGTGACAATATGCCAATTTTTTGAAAATAATGCTAGCTTTCCTCCCAAGGGTGCTGCCACTTGAGCCTTGCTTGGCATGCAAAGGGGAAAGTCATTGGGTTTGTTTTCTGTATTGCTGTGCACTGTCTTCGCCACCTCTTGATGCTGGAGATTGCCATTGTCCTCTGCCCCTTGCGCGTCTGTATCTACCTCTTTGGGGCTTGTCCGTGGCTGGAAAGGACCAGTTTTTTGAAGGCCAATTTCTACTAAAACGTGGTGGTTGTACCTGTAGAAAAGCTTTAACAGTTTGCATAGATTTAGCTTTTTCTTCCATTTTCCTTAGTATTTCCTCAGCATTAGTACCAAATAATACATCCTTTTGTAAAGGAGCATCTAGTAATTTTGCTTTGGCATGATCAGGCAAGGTTTGTTCCCTAAGGCAGGCATGTCTACGAATGACTGATCCTGTAACTGCAGCTCTACTTGAGGCCTCTAGAGCATCATAACCATATTGTAAGGTGTGCTTACCCACTTGTTCTGCACTATGCATCATATCCTGTAACTCCTTCAGATCTGGTTGTTCAGGTTGTGACATTTTATTCTTTAATTGTGATAACAGAAAAGTACAGTTTTGTACCTACCATAAATGTAGATGTTCGAAGATCCACATTGCTGCAGTCCTTACTTATGGGTAGTCCGCTGTCCTCGGTCGGCCCGAATACCAAAGTATTAGGCTGACGTCGGTCATGGGCGCCTAGATCTGACATCAGAGCGTCAGGGTATAAAGGCATGATCGGCGTCATATCCTCAGTCTTTTCTTGCCCCAGATGTCAGAAGGCCAAACCAGAAAGGCCACAGCCAAAACAGAATACCTCCCAAAAACATGCCCAACAACAACCATCACCTAAAGCATAGCACCAAGTCAAACTACAGTGGGGAAGGAGGGAGGTAAATTGGACTGCAGCAATGTGGATCTTGAACATCTACATTTATGGTAGGTACAAAACTGTACTATGTTCTTCATCTCACATTGCTGCAGTCCTTACTTATGGGTAGAATCCCAAAGCAACGGAAAGGGAGGATGGTAAAAATCATAAAGCATTAGGGGCGCTAAAATGCCCTGTAAAATTGCAGTGGCAAATCCAGCCCTAGACTTAGAATAAAGAGGAAGGTGGTAATGTTTAGAAAAGGTATGCACTGAACTCCAAGTAGCTGCCTCCAAAATGTCTTTGTAGCTACCCCTTAGAAAGGCCGTAGAAGTAGCAGTAGCCCTAGTGGAATGAGGCCTGATTCCAGCAGGAATCTCCTTACCATGATGGGAATAACAGAAAGAAATACAAAACCCAATCCATTTAGAAATAGTTTGTTTTGAAACAGGTTTACCCTGTGAACCCAAATGAACTCCTTGGTTCTGCTCAAATAATAACGCAACTGCCTGTGAATACCCAAAGTATGCAAAATTTTCTCCCCTTTATTTTGGGGGTTTGCATAAAAAGTAGGCAAATGAATAGTTTGATTTAAGGCCACACTAGAAACCACTTTAGGCATAAAGGAAGGATTAGTACGCAAAGATACCCTATCCTTATGAAAAATCAGGAAAGGCTCCACTGCCATGAGGGCCTGTAATTCAGAAACCCGTCTTGCAGAGGTAATGGCCAACAAAAAAGCAGTTTTCCATGACAAATACTTTAACTCGGCAGTAGCTGCAGGCTCAAAAGGTTGTAGAGTAAGTTTTTCCAACACAAAATTGAGATCCCAAGCAGGAGTAGGAGCTCTACGTGGGGGTCTTATATTCTTTGCCCCTCTAAGAAATTGCTTCTTTGTTTGTCCGGGGTCAAAAAGGCCATCTGGGAAGCTGTGTTCAGTCTCACACCCAGAAAGCACATGTCCTGAGAGGGTACTAGACTGGACTTTGTTTCGTTCACAGAATACCCTAGGCATCTTAACACTGCCATCACATACTGTAGATGATGAAGAAGTTCGTCCCTTTCTTGTGCAATAATCAGGCAGTCGTCCAAATAAGGATAAATCTGTATTCCTCTGAGTCTGAAAAAAGCTATCACTGGAGCCAGAACCTTTGTTAACACTCTGGGCGCAGTAGATAAGCCAAAGGGCAATGCAGAGAACTGATAATGTAAATTTCCAGCCCAAAAGCAGGTACCTCCTGCAACTGGGCCTGATAGGAACATGAAGGTAAGCCTCTTTGAGATCCAGAGTAACCATCCAGTGATCTTTTCCCAACAGAGGTAAAAGTTGTTGCAAAGTCAGCATCTTGAACTTTGGAATGTCCAGGTAAGTGTTGAGGATAGATAAATCCAAAATTGGTCTCCACGTGTTCCCTTTCTTTGGAACTAGAAACAGGCGAGAATAAAATCCTAGGCCCACTTCTGACAGAGGAACTGGCTGTATAGCTCCTATTTGAAGAAGTAAAGAAATTTGTCTGTGAGCCTCTATCCTTTGCCGAGCAGGGGCGTCTGGCATGCCTTTGAAAGGAGGCATGGTATGGAAATAGAACTTGTAACCTCGGTTTATAATGTCCAATACCCATTTGTCCTGGGTGACTAAATGCCAATTTTGCTTGAAAAGAGCCAACTTTCCTCCCAAAGGAGCTGCCAGGCAAGAAGAATCTGGAAGCTGAAAATGCAGGTCATTGGGCCTGTTTACGAAAGGACTGGCCCCTGCCCTCACCAGCAGATTGAGCAGGCGAACTCCATTGTCTCGGCCTGAAGGTACTCTGAGCTCTGCCCCTACCACGTCTAGATCTACCCCTAGACTGAGAATCAGAAGAAGGGTACGTCCACCCCTTAGTAGGCCAATTTCTACTAAACTTTGGAGGTTGTACCTGCAAAAAATCTTTGACAGTCTGCATAGACTTAGCCTTGTCTTCCATTTTCTTTAAGACTGACTCCACAGGAGGACCAAACAAAACTTCAGACTGTAAAGGAGCATCCAGAATTCTAGACTTAACATGCTCAGACAAATTCTGATCCTTAAGCCAGGCGTGCCTACGAATAACTGAACCAGTGGCGCCACCCTAGAAGAAGCCTGTAAAGCATCAAAACCACATTGCAAAGAGTGCTTACCCACCTGTTCAGAAACATGCACTAAATCCTGCAATTCTTTACACTCTATGCCCTCTGCCAAAGCATCCACCTTAGATCTTAGCTGAGAAAGGAGGAAATTCTGATACTTCAACATATGAAACTGGCAGTTCAAAGCTCTCATTGCTAAAGTAGAAGAGGTATACACCTTCTTACCCCATCTATTCAAAGCTCTAGCTTCCTTATCCAGAGGAACCGGATTCTTAACAACAGAGGCTCTAACACCCTTAGGCCCCTGACTAATAGTTTCTGGGTCCGCTAGGACTCTTATACAAGAATGCAGAGTTTCTGAAAATGAAAAATCCTCTGGAGGAGAAGCAGAAGGAGTGGAATCCTCTGCATCAGAATCAGAATAAGGAGGGAAATCTTGAATTTCTTCAGCAGAAGACTCTGAATCATCTGAGGCCTGCTCCAAACTTTCCAACTCTGGCTCCATCCTGGGCCTCTTATCAGGAGGGGGCATAGAACCTCTAATTAAAGTAATCAAATCCTCTGCCATTTTAAGCATGTGCTTTTTAGGCACAGACCCTGAAGAACCAGAACTGACACCAGAGGAAGTCAAGCCAGACCTGCCTTTAGAAGGAGCCTTAGAAACAGTAGCAGAAGGCCTAACCACCCTAGGCATAGAAGGGAGAATAGTAACTGAGAGGCCCTTCAGCCTGACCTGCCTCCTGAGAGGCCACATCCTGTAAAATCAAAGTTTCCCCTGGGACTCAACAGAAACTTCAGCCGGATCCACCTGTTCAGCTGTAGCTTCTAAAGGTCCGCGTCTGAAACGGACGAATCATCCTGCCTAGGCTTTAAAGATTTGTCTTTGCGCTTCTTAGTAGAAGCAGGCCGGAACATCCGACGGCATATTATAATTACACCTCTTGCCAAAGACTAACCTAGCGCAATCTAACCTCCGTTTTATAGTGCGCTTATTAAACCTAGCACAAAACCGACACCCGACTACGTGTGCTCCGTCCCAAACAAGGAATACAAAGCGGTGGTAATCCCTATGCGGTATCTGTTTCCCACAAGAAATACAATTATTCACTTTTTCTGACATCCGGTAAGTAACTGAGGCAAGAAAAAACAAAAATATTCCCCAACGGGGTACTTAGCTACTTGGTATCGGTCTGAAACTCCGAAAACGAAAAATTTCAGAACGCCGAATGGCACTTGCAACGCTGCTTCTGCATCGGACCATGCGGCAAAAAAGACTGAGGATATGACGTCGATCATGCGCCTTTATACCCTGACGCTCTGATGTCAGATCTAGGCGCCCATGACCGACGTCAGCCTAATACTTTGGTATTCGGGCCGACCGAGGACAGCGGACTACCATAAGTAAGGACTGCAGCAATGTGAGATGAAGAACATCTGCTGATATTTAAGCATATGGAAGGCCCTCATGGCTAGGGTGGCCGAGGTATATACCTTCCCCCCCCCCCCCACCTTTCTAAGGATCTAGACTTTCTTTCGGAAGGTAATGGGTTCTTAGCAGTAGAGGCCTTCATTCCCTTGGGGCCTTGAGAAATGGTTTCAGGGTCAGCATTATGGCTTTTGTAAAGAAATTGGTGTGAGTTAGGAACTCTGTAGTACCTATCAGGCTTGACTGGGGCTGGAGGCAGGGAATCCGGATTAAGGCAAGCCTCGGAATAAACATCATCAAGTATGTCCAAGACAGGAGGTATCGCCAGAGGTCTGTGCTGAGGTAGCAGTAGAAATTCCCTAAGCCTTTTCTTGGAATCTGAAAAATCCTGGCCTTCCCAATGGAAGTGTTCCCTAAAGGTATGCAAGGTTTCCCCAAATGAGAAATCCTCTGGGGGGGATACAGAAGGAATGGACTGTTCTGCATCAGAATATTCAAAAGGGGAGTACGAATGCTCCTCTTCATCAGAATGTTCTGAAATAATGAAGCCCTGGTCAGAAGAGGGAGATTCTTCCTCCACTCTGGGTCTCTTGTTTGGTGGGGGTTGGGAACCCCTGATAAGAGTAATTAAATCCTCAGCCATTTTGAGCATCTGTTTTTTAGGCATGGGGCCTGGAGATGGGCCCTGTGCAACAGGCCTCTGGGAGTGCATGGCTGATTTAGACTTAGTAAAGGCCTTGATGGAAAAGGAAGAAGGTCTGAAGACACCATGGGTGGAAGTAGACCTGTCCACATTAAGAGGCTCAACACTCACAGTGGGTTCGGTAGCTGTAGTCAGGGTGTGGGCCGAGGAACCTGCGGTCTCGGTTACAGAGGACACTGCCAGAGAAGTGTCGTCGGTAGTCAGGAGCTGCGTAGGCGCCTCACTGAGAACCAGACCATGTGTAGCCAGTTGTGGTGTCGATGGAGACCGCGGGCCTCGCGTGTTGGTCTTTGTCCTTACGTTTTTTGGACAAAACGGTAGTCGAGTCTCCAACGACATTTTATAGTCAAAAGCTTTACCAAAAAAGTGCTGGGCGAACTCCGCCCGACACTTAATAGCGCGTTTATTAAAAGTAGCACAAAAGCGACAGCCTGAGACGTCGTGGTCTTGGCCTAAACAAGGAATACAGAGGGAATGGAAATCCTTATGCGGTATTTACTTCCCACAAGAAATACAATTGTTAACTTTGTCTGACATCGGTCTGAGGCAAGAAAAGTTTCCCCAACGGGGTACTTAGCTTTAAAGAAGACTTCAGTTTCCAAATTTTCGTAATTTCAGGAGCTGGCCGACCGGCATTTGCAAACTGCTTCGGGCACCGCGTGGCAAAAAAGACTGAAGAAAATGGCGTCGGCTGTGTCTTGTATACCCCTGTCGCACTGGCGTCAGGGAAGAAGGTGACAACAACCGACGCCGGACCTAGACTTTGGAATTCGGCCGACCGAGGACCCGCCTGACGGCAGGAGAACCCCATCTGTAATGACTGCAGCTGTATGCACGATGAACATCTGACACAAAGTCAACAAGTAGAAGTCTCTGTGTGGGATTTGCTTACCACAGCAGAGACATTTACTTTATCTGACATGAGTTTAAAGCAAAAGAAAGGAGTTCCCCAATGGGGTACTTATCCTTCTGATAACTTCTCTCTAGTGCGGACTGACTGACACACTGAAACACTGTTTTGGGCTCCAACGACAAGAAAGACAGATTGCATGATGTAGGCTGGCTCCCTGTATATCCAAGTGTTCTGACATTGGTTAGGGTGTCCCACCAGCCTTAGAAGGAGCAAAGAATTTCTCTGGTAGTTGGGCCGGCTGAGGGCCTTCATGGCATGAAATCCCACAATTCAGGACTGCAACAGTGAAACATGATGCACCTCTAGGAGTTAAGTATACTTTCTATTTTCTAATTCATTTTCTTTTGCAAACTAAAACTGCCATTTCATTTTTCAGTTACATACATACACTTTAAATGCCCTCAGTGTATTTCCTTACATGATAGGATGGGTCCACCTCCACTCATGAGGAATTTTTTCACTGCAAGGTAATTAATCAGAGGTTATGGATCTAGAAATGTGATACTTTTCTCAATGTGACTGGAACAGCAGAAAAGCCTAAAAACGTAAAATGTGTCATGTTTCTGCAAGATTTAGGGGAAGACATACTCAGGGCACTGCCTTCACAAAGATGAGGAAGACAAAATAGTAGCAAAATGGAAGTAATACTGGAATGACTGAGCCTAGAAAAATCATGCACGAGACCCACTGTGTCACATAAGGGACTGGTCACTGAAGCCATTTCTAAACCAGGGCCAGGGAGTTGTTATGGCTAGGCTTGTATAGGCCCTACAGCCGGCAGCCTAGTACCAACCTATGAACACATCTTGATGCAAAACTGAGACGGAGTTTTTTTGAAACAGGTACATCATAACAGATACTGCAGATTTTCTACATCAGCTACCTGAATGGACAGTAAGGGCTGCTACTTTGTTACAATGGATGGAGATTCTCCTTTCACAGTTGTACTTAATCAAATAGGTACACAGTGTGAGAAAATATCTAAGAATTTACAACAAGTTCCTGTGCTTAAATTATATCACTCAGTTATTGGAGTTGGTTCTTACTAATAATGTTTTTATCTTCCGACAGCTATATACACAAGACAAGGGTGTTGTGATGGGCAATCCCCATCACAAACACGTATGTTAACATTGTAATGTTCTACTGGGAAAAGCAACATGTTCTGACTGAAAATCTATACAGGTTCACAGGTAGGTACTAAGCTATTGGCCCTAGGGCCTATATAAGCCTAGCCAAAAAGGTACCCTGACTTTCGCCACCCAAGAAAATTATTTTCTTGTGCCCCTGTTGAGCAGTGCCACAGAGGTGATTCCCGGGGTGAATTTCCTATTTTCCATCCAATCATGAAGATTTTTCTTGAAGAGTGCCAATGAGGAGCTTTGTTTGATATAGCTAGATAGTTTGTTCCAGAGTATGGGAAGTCTCTGGGACAGGAATCTATCCCTCCAGCATGTTCTGTTTATTGCAGTGACAAGGTTTAGGTCCCTAGAACGTGCAGCTCGGAGGGACTGGGATTTACTTAAGTGGAGCATGTCCAACAGCTCTGGGTTCGACATAGCTTTGTATGTTAGGCAGAGATCGCCTCTGAGTAAGCGATATATGATGGAGTAAAGCTGGAGTTTTTTGAGACAGTCTGTATAGGGTATCTGAGGCTGGTAATCCTCTTTGTGAGATATTTCTGTGGCCTTTCCAGTTGTAGATGTCTTGTGAGGTACATGCCAAAAGGGGCCTTGTACTCTACAATAGGTCTAATGAATGACAAGTAGAGGGGAACAATGACCTCTTTTTTCCTGGACGAAACCTTTTGTGATGAGGTGTGCCATGAAGAAGGATTTCCTGACTACTGTGGCGATGTGATCAAAGGAGAGACTACTGTCCACCTGTATCCCAAGGTCTCATCACACTTTTGGTGTTAAGTAGACTACCACCTATGTGGTAGCTCATGGGTACAGAGTTTTTACCAAAGGGGATTACAATGCACTTTTTGGCATGGAGCTTGAGGCCATGGCTTTCACACCAGGCATATGTCTCCGTGAGGCCCTTTTGTAGGATGTCCACATAGTTAGGAGTTTAGATTATGGCTCCTAGTTTGCAGTCATCTGCGAACTTCATTAGTCAAAGACCTTCTGCATTAGCCTGTACTTCAGAGAAGTAGATACCAAACAGAAGAGGACCCAGGGCGGAACCCTGTGGTACTCCACTTGTCATTGGTCTGAAGTTGGATTTGCAGGCTGCTATTTTCATAGAGTGGGTTCCGTCAGTGAGCCAGGTGGCAACCCATCTTGTGACATGGGGATTTATACCTAGTTTAGTGAGTTTATCTATAATTCCAGAGTGGGGGATGGTGTCAAAAGCCTTGGCGAGATCTAGATAGGCTGTGTGAACCACTTTACCCTCGTCTACGGCTTTGGTGACTGCTTCAAATAGGTCTATCAGGCTTAGGAGACATGATCTGCCTTTTACAAACTTGAACGGGGTGGGGATCTGGAGTTTGGAGCTTACCAATGTCTTTGTGTTTAAGATCCATGATAATACATTACATGGCCTTGCAGACCAGGCTGGTTAGGCTAATGGAGCGGTAGTTCCCGGGGTCCATGGTGGCTCCCCTTTGTGGAGTGGGATAACTGTCGCTGTGTGCCATTCGGTGGGCACAAAGCCTGAGGTGATGCTATGATTGAATATGGTGCTTAGGTGGGGTGCCAATTCATTCTGCATTATCTTTTATAAATGCTTTGTTGATTACTTGTTTTTAATTTTGTAAAGTAGCATAACAATATTTAATGATTTTTTTGTCTTGCGTATCTAACATCACTTGTTGTGTCTTTCGGCTTATCCCAGTTAGGGTCGCCACAGCGGAACTCTGGTCCGCTAATGTTTGGTAGTGGATTTTTACGTGTCGAGTTAACAGCCCTGATGCACAACCTTCAACGAAGGTACGTCCATTCACGCATGCCTCCGCACAGAAAACGCTCTAGCTGAGAATCGAACGGGACAACGTCTTGCTGTGCAGCGACAATGCTACCGCAGCACCACTACCGTGGGTCTGCGTATCCAGTGACATCTCAGATCAAGAAGTTAACTTCTTATACATCAAATTAATTAAGAATGCAAGTGGTAATATTGATATAATTTTATATAATAAGCCTGTTAAGAAAAATACACTTACACAGAACAAGTATGCATTCCCATTTGTCTCTGATAGGATAGTTTAAAACCAACTTACAGCAGTAGCAAAGCTTAATACAAGACATACAGACATGGAACTTCAAAACACAACTCAACACTTTATACAAAGAGGTTAAAAGGCTAAAAAGTAAATATTAAAAATGAAATTAACATACATCAGAAGCAAAACTTAATTTTCATAATATTCAAAAAGATCCACTAAAGAACATGTACAAAAACAAAGATGTGTCTTGACATATAACAAAAAACACACCACCTGTTAAAAAGATAATAAATATTAGTCCATTTTAATGGAAGTTCCAGAATTAACCCATATATTAGATAACAGACCCCTTTTTCAGCTATAGAAAAAATGTTAACTTGAAAAACAAATCAGTTAGAGAGAGCAACCCACTTTACAACATATATTTCATAGCACCATATGTGGTACCTTTAAATGTAATAACTGTACCTTTTGTGAAGATAAAATATTCCAGCATCCCATAAATGGCAAAGCCTTTGAACTTAGTGCCTATGATAACTGTTAGACTAAGAATTTAGTCTATCTTGCTAAACGTAACCAATGTAGGGATTATTATGTTGATAAAACCAATCAAAAGTTCAAAGAACGAATTAGTGGCCACTTATTAAAAATAAGAAGAAATACTGAAACAAATGCATTGATTAGTTTCATTAACAGACCTAAAGAAACATGTTTTTAATGTACTTTATGAATACATTAAGAGGGGATGATTTAGTGCATAAAACAGAACAAGAATTAAAATGGATTTTCAGACTTACAGCACATATACCTCCAGGTCTAAATGGAATGGTCACTTTAAAGCCTCGTTTAAGAGAATTACATAGACAGGTTAGTTAAGCTTAACCCAATTAATTTAATCTATTTAATTTATCATCTATTTAACTAATCATGTGCTTTTATGGTATTTAAGTTGTGTTTTCACTGTTATTTGATATTTGCCTGAAGCCGCAAGGTGAAAGTATATACTAAACTTGTTTTATTGTAGCTTAATAAAAGAAGCTTAAACGTACTGCGGTTCCATCGATTATTTTATACTAGCATACATGTTACAATACAAGTATGTTAATCATGAATACAAGCATACAGGAATATATGACTGCTTCATACACATTTTTACTTCTGTAAAACAGACAGATGCAATATCTGGTAGTACTAACTCAAGACAAAGGCAATAAAGCTAGTGTGTGACATGTCATGTGGTCTCCCCTTCATATGGCAGTCAAAGTAAAGACTCTTGGGTGACTAGTAACACATCCACTAACATCCTGATTAAATGTAGAGGTAGGTTTTAAAAAGGATAAGACAACCGTAACAGAAAGGATGTTAAGGATTCTAAAAAGAGTTGCACTTTTGATAACCCCTCCCCCCACCAACAAAAGCATTCAATGGGTCCCTTGGGGGGAGGGGGTTGATCCCACAGGACTGAAAGTAATCAGCCGTGTGGTCAATCTATAAAACACAGAGCAAGAAGCAGGTCAATGAGCCTGACTTCAGCAGGCTAATTAATAATGAAAACAATGCTGACATTAAAGTGTCTGCAGCGGGCAGTTGGCACAGAGGATTAATGCTGTGAGCAGCAGTTTCTATGGTGCAGGGTTTGATTCTCTCAGCCCTCATTTGTCTGCTTTGTGTCCTTGAACAGGTCACTTAATCAGACATCACTCTTGGGTCACCTGTGGAAAGGGACTGTGTGTTCACTAGACCTACCTGGTTAACAAATGGATATTGTTGTTATTATTAAAGATTATGGCATTTCTACAGCAAAAATGTTTGCTCAACTTCTAGCACGTCTTAAGGAAATGCAAACGAATGAACAAATATGACTTAGTTCTATGACTTTGTCACTGGGGAGCAGACTGAGGTATCCCTCTATACAGGTAGATTTCAGCAAACCATTTGACTCCATCCAGAAATGCAGGTTAATGGCAAAAATGTGAAAAGTAGCAAATAATTCACTGTTGAATATGGAGAATGTCTGTTCCTGGATCCTGTCCCACTTAAATGTAGTCATCTCTGACTTTACACAGGGCACAGAAAATGGATCAGTCTGTTCGAGGATAGCACAAAGACTATTAGATTGGTGGAAGATGTCTGAAGAGAATCTTAAGGAGATTGGGGCAGGCTGGTTTAAAAAGGTGGAAGCTTCACTTCAGCCTACCAAAGTATGTGTTGCAGTACCTGAGGAAAGAACTCCTGCAGTGATGCTAAGCAAACCAAAGCAGGAAATGGATATGGGGGTTAATAAAGAAAACCTAATTCATTAGACGGAATGTGAAAGGACAGAAGCAATTACAAATCAAACAATGCAGCATATATCTACAGCAGAGCAAACAAACAAAAGGGCGATAATGTCCCTATATCAAACACTGCTTAGGATGGAAACCTTAAATAAAAATATTACATTGCTACACAAGGTACAGAGAAAGGTAATTAAGATAGTGAAATGAAAGTAAGGCATGGCATGCAAAGGGAGACTAAGGGAACTTAGCTCATTTTTCAATGGAAAAGAGGACAGATCAGTGTATATAATAAAGGTACATAATAATGTTTTGGATTATCAGACCTTTCCATCTGAAGGCTAGTTTATGTAATGCAAAGATGGGTGAAGTAAAAGTGGCAGAAGTGCAACAGGTCCATGACTGGCAGAGCTTTTCTTCTGTATCTTGGTGTATGTAAAAATCTTAACATTTGCTGCTCTCTATACCATGTTGCACATGCCACAATCCCAAAGAGCCATGTTGATTGTTATAAAACTTAGCGTTCTGGACATATGAGACCGAATATGCTAGTTAGCACACATTTGCTCTTTATAGAAGTACTTATTCCTAATATAGACATTCAGGGCATACAGTTGCAGAGTTGAAGAACAGAGCCAAGTAATGAATTTTAGGTGTTGCAAAATTCATTAACAAGATAAAAATACTTGTTATAAATAATGAAACAGGCAGCAGGTTTTTAAGAGAAATAGACACAACCTTATTAAAAGTTGTGGATGCGTACACACGTGAAGATGTTACTACATATTTAACTTAATCAAGAAAATAGATTGATTGAAAAAAGTGAGTCATATAATAAAAAAGGAATGAAAAAATAAAAATTTACATTTGTTACAACAGTACTAATGTGAGAATCCAACATGGAGGCCACAGAAAATAACGTGCAATTTTAATTTCAAGCGTGCAGCAGCTGTAGCTACAAGCATGACAGGGAGTTCAGTACAGCTGCTAATCAAGATTGTATTTTCTGTGTTAGGTAAGAACATTTCAGCAAGTTGCATGACAGGAAAAACAAGAATTTTCTACACAATTTGCAAGTTGTTGAGCAGAAACATGAACCATTTGTTGATATTGTGGAAATGAACAACTATTGCAGACAGTGTGACTCCTGAAATCCAGCTTCCAACTAAAGCTATTGAATAATCATCTCAAAAGTAAGACCAGATGCACACAACAAACAGTACTGTTAAATTCTCCACGCATGGTGTACTGCTGAAGAAACCAGACACCTGGACTGTTCTAGAAATTACAAAAATGATTTTAAGGACCAATGAGGATTCACTCATTGAAATGTTGTTGAAAATTTAAAGCAGTTTTTTTGATGCAGCTAGCGACTGACATGCTTAGTACAGTTTTTATGTTATTTTTACAATGATCAGTGCAACTTAATGCATGATACATATTACGCTCGTGTGTGTGTGCACACATCTCTCCCTATATATATATATATATATATATATATATATATATACATACACACACACACACACACACACACACACACACACACACACACACACACACACACACACATCTACATATAGTCCCATTCACAAGATCAACTCAACAGAAAGGTCGAACTTCATATGGTTGAGATTACATTATCAACTTTCCTAAATGTGAAAGTTTTTGAATGGAAATCGTGGTAGAGTGGGGATCGGGGAATTTACCATTTTCTCCACTGTAATACAATCTCAGAGTTGGTATATAAAATATGCAGGGGGTGTGGGAGGCACAGCTTGCCCCCCACCCCCCCCCGAAAAAATGTAGATTTTTGTTGTTTCCCATTGTTTACTTTTTGGAAAGTCAATCATATTAAGTTTCTTTCCACTGAGTCGATCATTTGAACGGGATATGTACATATATGTGTGTGTATGTGTAGATATAGAGATATATATATATATCTATATATATATATATATATATATATATATATATATATACACACACACACACACATACATATTATATATATATATATATATATATATATATATATATATATATATACACACACACACACACACACATATACATATTATATATATATATACATATATATATATATATATATATATATATATATATATATACATACACATACATAATATATATATATATGTGTATATATATATATATATGTATACACACACACATACATATTATATATATATATATATATATATATATATATATATATATATATATATATATATATATATATATATACACACATACATATAAACATATCTATATATATTTTTGTGTGTGAATACACACACACACACACACATTTATGACATGAAGATCGATACCTGCATTATCTAAATAGGTAACTGCATGCCATGAATATCTATGACTAGAAAATAGACTACTAACAGTAAAGAGGCTGTATACTGGAATTTGGTGTTTAGTGTGTGCTTTTTTGTTTTCTACCTGCATTCGTCATCAGTGAAAGTAAACTGAGTACTGTGTTATCAGTGCAAGCAGTGTTTTCACTTAATAAATGCGGATCAATACTTTATCACGGAGCATTACAAGTATATCCCCATGCAAGAAATGCAGTTATGCGCTGACAAGACTAATGTCACAGACAGTACTGCGCAAGAGGTGGAAAAATGACACCAAGAATACTGCTTTCCCTTGGAAAAAAAAAATCTACCACTATCTCTCTGACCTAGAAGAGAAAGAAATAGAAATGCTTATTAATGCATACCTTTCTCCTTTGAATTGTTCTTCCTTTCATTTAGGACAAATGTATACATTGTATATACGTTTGTTATAATAATTATTCATTAGATTAATGTATTGTATTTACTACTTTTGAAAATGAATAAAAATTGTTTGAGTAAAAAAAAAAGAATACTGCATTCCGCGATAGAGCACAGTCAACTGGTATACGGAGTTTGCTGTCTTAGCTAGTAGTGCATTCACAGTTCAATGCCCTTAGCCATATGAACTGCAAAGATTAAGCACATGTATTGTAACAATGACTTGTGATAATGTAAGTGAAAACCACACTGTATATACCCAGCACCACTGCATTTGAGAGTCCCATCTGGCAGTTATTCGTACAGGTACAGGTATGCAAAAGCAGGCTCTGTTGGCAGAGTTTTACAGAACTGCAAGCAGTATAAGCAGCAGCAATTGTAAGTATCTCACTTAGGATTTCCTTAGCTGTGTGTACTCCTGGAATACACAGTGTAGAAACTGTAAACTACAATGCAGCTTTCTACAGCAATCTGACTTTTAGAATAACCCAGATCGCACTGTTGTCATATTTCCAAAACGAAATGTCAAATAATAGTGGCTGTCTAGTTTTACTAGATTAGAATGTACCATACCTCACAGGAAGACCATGGATGTAATCACCATCAAAGAAACATACAAAAGCCATATCCTTCCTCAGACACTTCCTCTGCTATTACATGGAAATCCAATACCTACTGGCTTCTACCAAAGCAAGCACTGGAATTGCTTCAGTATGAATAAGAAAGCTGCATTTCCAAACAAGCTTGAAAGTACTAACCTTTGAAACTGGTGCTATACAATCCGATACAGACAGGTCCAGCAACTCTTATCATTATGCTTAACAGCAAAACTAAGGTAATATAAAAAGCATTAGAAGCAAACTCAAATACCAGCTGAATTTAGTCACAGAGTTCATGCACACTGTACCAAAACATATTGTATCAATGACAAAATCTTGCTTTCCACAGTGTTGTGAATTGTATTAACGGTCCACAGACATTTACCTTAACAGGAAATGCACAACTGACTACTAGGAATGAAGCAGCACACATTTGATTGCAAACTGGTGTCTGTTACAAGAATGCCATGTTCTAACTGTGGCACCATAAATGAGCTTAATGACAGATGTTTCACGTCAGAGTGGGAGCATATTTGACAGTGGTTAAATTTACTACAGAATCGTAAGTGTTCGTTATGCATAACCCACTAAATAGTCTGTTTTAATTCTTTTGTACTGCCAATCATTAGCGGACCGGTGTTCCGCTGTGGTGACACCTAACCGGGAAAAGTTGAAAGACAACAACAACTGAGATTATGTCTTATCTCTGCAGTTAAGGTGAGGACTAACACCTCTGTCACTATTCTGCATTACTCCTTGGTAGATGTGTGCACTTCGTAATTCTTTCCATAGTTATGTTTAAATTTAGCACTGGTTCGGGCCCATGATCAAGTTTTGCTTGAAACCACCACGAGGAGCAAAATTTAAATCTTATTTATTAATAAAAACAAGCGCTTTCACGCAACAAGATGCGCTTCATCAGGTTACAGATTTTACTAAAACTTCAACTGATTTTATAGTAAAGAAAACATTGCCAATTATTCAATCAATTAGCAGATGAATCAAATGCAATTAGGATAGTTTAACAAATTCACGCTGATGTGCACACATTCAGTATTGAAAACTTGTATATACAGATTAAAATACATTTAAAATACAAATGATTCTCATTATATAAATCATATGAAATTCATATGGGTCAATGGTATGCATTCTGCCTATAATTGGTATAATCAAGCTATTACTTATAGTTCTCAAGGAAGTTATGCCCATATTTGGGAGAGGATTCCTTTTTTAGTCGCTTGTCATTGTACATAGCATTTTAAATTCAACGAAAAAACAAAGCAAAATACACGCTTTCCCGTTTCTCAGATCAGCCATAGGACTACAAAGCCCTTATGACACTATGACATTTAAAAACATAACACATTATAAATTCATAAAATATTCTTCCAAAGAAGCCCATATCAAAAATTTAATTATGTTTTAGCCATTAAAAGCCGAAGCTGAAAACTAAAAGGCTAGAAAAATTGATAAATACATATATAGGCACAAGAGTTAAATATCACTATTCTACTAATCTCTGTGTCTAACAAAATCATCAATCTCTAAGTAGCTCAGATTTAACATAACTAATTTCTTAAGTAATATATATTTTAAAGATGTTATTGAATGTGTCATATAATAAAAACAGATATAGACATAAAATATATATATGAGTTCCATTGTGGTGGTTATGACATAGCAAATTTAAACTTATATATATTTCAGAATATATATTTTTAATACAATTTATTAACTGAAACAGATTAAAAACAAGATGAAAAAAACAAAATAGAAAATAGAAAAAGTTCCATCGCCCCTTATATATATGGCTATTTACTAACATCACAGTAGAGGTAATTATGAAAACTTGTATATGAAAGATATTATTATATTATACAAGTTTCAATTAGGTCCACATGCTTATATGTCTCAACAGTTCCCTATTTGTGTGGTTAATTGATTAACATGAACGTTGTTTCTTCTATCTTTTTACCTTTTATCTGAAATAAATCAAACTTAAAATATAAACCAAAATCTCGCCATGGGAATAGTCAAGATATGTGAGGTTCATAATTCATGTTATGTTTATTTCTAAAAGCACCTCACAAATCTTATGTTAGAATATTAAATAAAGTGATATAGTTCTATAGAGACTTTTCCAATAAGTATATAGGCTAATCATATAGAATATATCTCTAAAGACACTACGTGTCAGTAAATGAATCTCAACACATTAAGTGTTTGAGAGGTATGATGTTACAAGGTAACAAAATATATTCATGGAATATATGACAAGTCCAAAAAATGAACACATTATCAAGCAGAAAATGAGAAACCAGATCATAGTTAAAAATAGCTAATGATAGTCTAAATATAGAACGGAACAAAAACCATGCTAACAGAGGTATAATAATGTGATAAGTCATACCAGGCCTAATAGGGCAGGTCGAATGCTGATCATAGTATTTAGTCCAGGTGGTATATGAGCTTTCAATCTCAAAATCCACCTGAGTTCAAATGTTTCCAATGTATTCATATGGTCACCTTCTCTTCTATTAGGATTTACTACTTGCAAGATCTGAAATACAAAGCTATGTTGGGGATGAGTATTACAATGTACGGCCAATGCATTGGTGGGACTATTTCTTCTTATATCATAAACATGGTTATATATTCGGTCTCTAAACCTTCGTGATGTCATGCCCACGTAATAACCGTTACATTGGTTGCAAGTAGCTAAATATATTACATTTCGAGTATTGCATGTTGCATAAAAGGTGGGTTCCAGATTAAATTCAACACCTGAGACAATAAAGTCTCCTGTCCTATTTATATATCTGCAAAGTGAACATTTGCCACAAGCAAAAGTGCCTGTTTTCATTTGAGCCCTAATGTCAGTCGGCACAGTGTCTAATTTCTCTTTGCAAAGCAGCCTTTTCAAATTCATACAATTATTGTATCTGAAAGTAGGTTTTTCCTTAAGCAATCCTGAAAGTATTGGATCTGTTAATAAAATTTTCCAATTTCCTTTCACAATTCTGGTTAGATGTTGCACATCACTAGTATATTTAATGTCATATACAATGTTTTGAGTCATTTTCTTTTTGTTTTGTGTTCTTACTAACTCTCTACAAGGTATTGAATTTTCAAACAAGGATTCAATTATATCACTTATCAATTTTATAGGATATCCTCTATCCAAAAAATACTTTTTTTGAGAGTCAACTAACTGTAGTGCATCTGATCTATCACTACATATCCTTAATATCCTATTCATCTGGCTCTTTACAATATTTTTAAATATATGACGTGGATGTAGGCTATCAAAGTGGAGGACTCCATTCCTCCAGCAGGATTTCCTATAAAGTGTAGTAGCCAAGTCATTGTTAGTTCTTTTTATAATAGTAATGTCTAGAAAATTGGCACTTAATTTAGAATACTCATGTGTAAATCTAAAGAAAGATGTAGTGGTATTCATAAAAGTAATGAAGTCATTCAAAGTATCAACGTCACCATTCCACAGAAGTAGAACGTCATCTACGAATCGCCTGTATAGAACCACATGATTAAACCTGGGATCATTAAAGATATTTTCTTTTTCCCATCTGTACACAACGAGATTGGCATATGCATTAGCACAGGGGGTGCCCATGGCCACCCCCCATGTTTGTGCATATACCGTGTGATCATACAAAAAAATGTTGTTATTTAAAACCAAATCTAACATACAACAGATGTTCATAATCTCGTTGTTGTCCATTTTTATTTCTGTCAGATGGGATCTTACCGCATCTATACCATAATCGTTGGGAATACTTGTAAAAAGACTCTCTATATCCAACGTAACTAGTAAGGTATCTGCTTTAATCTTAGTTTTTACCATATCTAATTTAAGGTCATCCAATAGTTCATAGGAGTCCTGTAATATAGTAGGTACTTTTTTCACCAGTATTCCCAGTTTGGTTTGTATGTATAAAGATGCATTTTGTGTGACCCAATGGTCACCTGATACAATAGGACGTAATGGAGGTGGATATTTGTCCTTATGTAGCTTAGGCAAACCCTTAATTATGGGTATCAAAGGTAGTTCTATCATAAGGAAATCATAGAGATTTATCTATAGATCTTGTCATCAATAAATCGTAAAAGGTGTCATGTACATATTGCACTATTGATGTAACATCCGATTTCTCTATTACCTTGTATGCACTGTCATTGTTCAACATATTTGACATTAGTTGTTGGTAAAAAGTTGTGTCCATGGCAACAATCCCCCCTCCCTTATCTGCCGGTTTAAACACCAAACTTGTATCATTGCAGAGGCCATGCAGTTCACGCTTCTCTATTGAGCTTAAGTTAACAAAATTATCTTTGCTATCATGGCAATCATAGTAGTGATAAAAATCACGCTCACATGTTTTCATAAAGCATTCAATAGGTTGTATTAATGGAGGTACAAAAGTACTTTTCTTTCTACAGATTACGGTATCTTGACCAATGTTGCTGTTAGGTAAAGCATCTTTAAATAAAACCTTAAGAGATAGTTTTCTACAAAACAAGCGTAAGCCTATCAAAGTATCAGATACAATGCTATGTTTTGAGGGAATGAATGACAAACCCTTATTTAAGACATATTGTTCATTCAATGTAAATGTCCTTGTTGTTAAATTAAAAAACAAGCAATTCAAACGTTCATTTTTCTTCTTTGTTCCGGCGTTTCTCCCGATAGTTTCCTTTTTCCCCTTCCCCGGCTGTTGGAACGAGTGCGTACTGCACCTTTGTAAGGGAGAGGAAAATTTAAAGGTACAGGTGCCATAAACCTATTGTTCGAACTACTAACCTTGGATTTAGCACCCAAAGCACTTTGATTAACTAATCCCTGCTGGTTACAAGGCAGGGATGCACCAGGTGTATCGGACATACTAGGTTCTCCATTGATAGCATTTTCTGTCATTCGTCTAGAGTTCATTGAGTCATTCAGCTCAGTCACTGTATCATTGTTAGTAAAGCGTGGGGCCACTGATACTTGTGTAGATTGCGAACTGTCTTTTAGACTGGTTCTCGGCCATACAAAGATACGGCCGAGATGAAAGTCTTCACAATCACGTTTTCATTTTCTAATTTTTATCTGTTCCAATTTATTACTATATAAAGCTAATTGTCTATTCATAGCTTGTATCTTTGAGTTACAAAACTCCGTTTGATAATTAGCAGTAAGTAATTTATATTGTTCCTCTACCTTCGCAAGGAGCTCCGCTTCAATCGGTGCAAAGTAGTCCAGCAGCAACTGGATATATCTGTTTCCAAAGTCAATGTTCAGCTGTTGCCATTGACGAAGTAGTTCTGGATGGCTATCCCCGTAGGTCGGCATGCACAGAACCCGCATGCCACGAGGGATAACCTTAAAATGTATGCATGCTTGTAGATGCCTTCTCTGCCAGACAAGCCTATGCAGGCGATAAAGATCATTTTCCAGATTTCTCAAGCTTCCAAAAAATTCATATAGGTTATCACTAGTATTGGACGGACTAGTATGGGCATCACCATTAATGTCCATTCGCAATAGCGGATTCTCTTTCTGATAAAACAGACAGTTCCAATTTTCATTTGCCATCGTACTTACTGGATTGTAGTCTAATTCAATATTCGGCAATTCCATCGTGTGATGATCAGCTAAGCACAAAAAAAGAAATACCAATAGCAGAAAACAAAAGCCGATCATCCAAAGGTTCCTTGCATCAAATGTAGAAGGACTGAAGATCAAGTTTTGCTTGAAACCACCACGAGGAGCAAAATTTAAATCTTTTTATTAATAAAAACAAGCGCTTTCACGCAACAAGATGCGCTTCATCAGGTTACAGATTTTACTAAAATTTCAACTGATTTTATAGTAAAGAAAACATTGCCAATTATATATATATATATATATATATATATTATAGTTATGTTTAAATTTAGCACTGGTTCGGGCCCATGGTGATCTCCCATTAATTATCAGTAGATATCAGCAATATGGGAGGAAGTTTTCTGCATGAATGCGAGATCCTGATGCACGCCTTATAAACGTGTGGTACAAAGTACACACAACTATTACTACTACAACTGAGAATATTGGCTCAAATCATTACCACATGTAATATACACAACTGAATGTTACTATAAAGGAACTGGTTACTATTGCATTAGTTACAAGTGCTACTTTGCAAAATATCAGTGCTCAGAAATTCACACTCATTACAGCTACTGTTATATTTGGCTACTTAATGAAATGTTGGGACTCAACATTCTGAAAAAAAAAAAAACAATAGAAAGTTTTTTTTTTGCATGGTGCAAAATCCTCCGTCCCCTCAATTCGATGCATCAACTTAAAGATTGCAATATCTTGGAGGAAGGGGAACATTCTGGGAAATGACAATCTCAGAATATTACCAGACTTGGCATTGCAAATTTCAGCAATTCATATGGTCATTGTTGTATTAAACTATACAATAATCTAAAATGTTGGATATTTGAATTATTCACATACTACATAAAGCTCATGTTTACTAAGATTACAGCTGACAATCAATGCTAATCTCCAACTTCATGCCTGTTCTTAATGCATTATTGCCATACTATTTAATTTGTATGAGAGTACAGTTTATTCTTTTATGCAGCTTCCTGTAATTACCACCTTACTGTAATAAATGTAAACATTATACACCACAATGTATGTGTGGAGCTTCTCTCCCTCTACTGAAAATAGGCCTCCTTTTAATTGGACAACATAGTCAACAAACATAAAAATCAATAACGGCAAAGATAATCAGTACCAGAAAGAGGCCCTTCCAATAAAACTAACTTGAAGGTCTGTCTCAGACAGAAGAAGCAAAAGATTCTCAGTTATATAATTCAGGCCATAAGGGCTACAAGAGCTTTAAATGTGATGGTGGGAGATTATCGAATATGGAGGAACTTCTAAGAATCTGCTTGGATAACTATGTTGACATGAAGACTGATGTCTACATAGTTGAGGCACGTAAGAGAAACCAGATTTTAGTAGCTGGAGTAAGTTATAGTCATTATAAAATAGCACATCAGTTGTCCCTTAGAAAAAGGGCCACAAGCCAAGTGATATCGATCCCAGCAAAAACAAGATGTTAAACTTGCACGTAAAACAAAATGGGTCTGATATAGACTAAACAATAAAGAACAGAAAAACAAGAGATGCACAGGAGGGTTCATAACCAAAAACAGCAACTTGTATCAGTTAAGTAAGAAAGCGTGTGAGCCACAGGCAAGATTCCCAATATGCCTTCAATCAGGCCAGACATGAGAATCAGTCTTCTAAAAATGCTTAGCTCACAGATGATGGATGCACCCCTCCTCCAGGGAGGGGGAAATGTATCCCGAATGGGTTCCCTCAACTTCTAGGACTCTCAGATGTCAGACCACATTCTACTGGACCATCAAGGTCTTATCAGGTTAACACTAGGGTTTTCTATGAGGTATAAGGCAACAGAGCAGTGAAATGAAAGAGGAGTGAATGAGAAGTTCTCTTTATGAATCAAAGGCACTAACAAACAAACACTCCTTTTGCTGAATGGGGCAGAACTGAGGAAAGGACCATTTTCCAGACTGGTACAGAAGTCTCCCTTCACACCAAATCACCTGATGAGGGAATATACTGCTTTCAAAAGGCACACTATTCATGTTGCCCAAATTTCAACAGTCTGAAGGTAAACAGATGCAGTGTTGACAAAAAGTTTATTTGTTCTGAAATTATTTAAAACAGTACTGATAATATAAGGGCATGCCTAAATAAGGGATTTGTTCAAAATCTGTGGAACTTTAGAAATCCCTTATATTTCGGGAATGTCAGGAAAAAACAGTCCAAATCCACCATTCGATAAATCGTTTAATAGCTCAGGACATAAACAGCATAAATAGCACAACAAAGCTTTCGAGTAAAAGAGGAAAATAGTTTTTTATTCAGGCATGTCCAAGGGTCAGCTCCCAGTGTTCTCTCCTGTCTATCTGATGAATTTGGGCATCTTGGGGCAATGCAGAAATTGCCTCATGTACACAGACAACCCTCTCCTCCTACCACCCAACACTACAACCTGCGAGAAATGCACTTATCTAGCCAAACTGGAGGTAAAGCTCTCTCTCCAACCAAGACTGAACTTGACATTAAAGAGAAGGTAAACACTTGCACCACACCACACTCATCACATAGTCTCACTAAATCTATACCATGAAAATCCACACATAGAAACAAACATTCACGGAGGCTCTCAATAATAATCTGCCCAAGCAACAGAGACCTCTAAAGCAGAAACGCAAGCAACTTCCACCCCCTAACACAACTCAAATGACACAAAGCCTACAGACTCAGTGTGTCACTCACCCACAGCCAATAAGGCAAAACTATGTATCCAACACACTAGTCATAGGTGACTCTATAGTCAGGCATACTGATGTCCCACTCACCAGGCTAAACACGGAGAAGGTTACTGTCAGCTGCCTGTCGGGTGCCAGGATCTGCCACATAACCCACGCACTCAGGTGACTCCACAGTGAGTACAAATATGACTCTGTCATTGTCCATGTTGGTGTGAACGACCTGAGACATACCTTCCTGGACTACATGAAGAGAGAAATGGAAGAGCTCTCCGATCTTGTAGCTCAGGCAGGTATGACCCTAGCCCTGAGTAGCATTCTGCCATCGCCCAGAATGATACCGCAGTACAAAGACAAAATGACTGACTTCAACAATTGGCTAAGCTTCTGGTGTCATTTTAAGAGAATCCAGCATCTGTCTGCTTGGGCTGACATGGTCGACAGACCACAATGCTTTGCCAGAGATGGCCTGCACCTGTTGCCCCTGGGATTCCGGATACTGGCTAAGGCTCTTGCCGCCCCTATAGTGCCTTTTTTAGGCAAGGTTCAAATGACAAATTCACCACCATAACAGGATCAGGCAAGCAAAAACTGAGGGCAATGCTACTCAGTGCTACAAGTCTAAATCTCAAATGCACTCACTCGAGGCACTCCTTAAAATGGAGAACATTGATATCTGTGCAGTGACTGAGACCTGGTTCAAGGTTCCAGAGAGCACCTCTGCATTACCAGGCTATAACTCATACCACACTTTTCAGCCATGTAACCTGGACTGGAACAAAGGCAGAGGTGTGTCCATATTCATTAAGGATATCCAACACCTCCAGGCTAGTTTGCTCAGCATAATGCATCCGGGGTTATCCAAGTGAAACTAACTCTGGGCAAAACTGTAATCCAAATTGTAGCTTGCTACAGATCCCCCCACCATGCCCCAGGATTCCCACTCCTCTTTTCTTGATGTACTAGAAAATATTAGGGTTCAACCAAACACCCTAATAATGGGTGACTTTAACAACCCCACCATTAACTGGGAAAACTACTCATGTACCAAACTCTTTCACACAACGCTTTCTGGAATTCATAAACTCCAATGCTCTGGATCAACTTATCCACACCCTCACCAGGGGCAACAATATCCTAGATCTAGTCATTACCAACATGAGTGTCCGGTGTTCCACACCTGAAGTCCTTGTTGGTCCGATCCGACCATAAGCTAAATCACCCTTGATTATCCACATCCTGCCCCCATCCCCCATTAAGGAAACCACGGTAAAAGAATTCTCCAAAGCCAACTTCATGCTTCTCAAGAAAGAAGTGGTGAACTTCATGACACCCATGCAGATGGACAATACAGTTACGACTGCTGAATCCTACACAAATGCAATCTATAAGCACTTAGACGAGTGCACGGATCATGCTATCCCAAACAGAACCAAGACGCTATACTCCAAAAAAAAGGAAGCCAATCCGGTGGTCCCCTGCCATAAACTGTACAACAGAAGGAAGAAATTTTTGCAAAAAGAGTAAAATCCCATGAGTGGAGGAGCTCCCTGGTCAGCCTCAGTAAGAAGCAGAGATCCCTTATAAGATCCTCCAAAGCTAGCTACGAAAACAAAATCGCCACTGATTCTAAGGACAACCACAAAGCATTCTATAGCTAGGTCAAAAATCTCAATGGTAACACCCAGATCTGCTCAGAGTTACAGCACAATGACACAAAAATTACAGAACCAACTGATATTACCAACATCCTGGCAGATAGGTTCAGTGCTAATTTTACCCACCCCAAAGGGCCCATATCTATACAGGAAGAATGCAGAGTCCCTGTAATCACAACTACAGAGGTAAAAGCTGTACTCTCTAAAGTCAGAAACACAGCATCCATGGGATCAGACAACATATCAGGCTGCATTTTACACGAACTGCAGAACGAACTGGCTCCCCACCTAAGCACCATGTTCAATCATAGCCTCACATCAGGCTTTGTGCCCACTGAATGGCGTACAGCAACAGTTATCCCACTCCACAAAAGAGGAGCCACCACTGATCCCGGGAACTATCACCCTATTAGCCTGACGAGCTTGTAAGGCCATGGAACATATCATCATGGAACTCAAAGACATTGGTAACCTCCAAACTCTGGACACCACCCAGTTTGGGTTTGTGAAAGGCAGATCATGCCTCCTGAACCTGATCGACTTCTTTGAGGCAGTCACCAAAGCCCTAGTTGAGGGTAAGGTGGTTCACACAGCCTATCTTGACCTTGCCAAGGCTTTCGACACCATCCCCCATTCTGGAATTATAGCTAAACTCACTAAACTAGGTATAAATCCCTACGTCACAAGATGGGTTGCCAACTGGCTCACTGACAGAACGCACACTATAAAAGTTGCACACTCCAAATCTGACCTCAAACCAGTGACAAGTGGAGTACCACAGGGTTCAGGGACCTGGGACCTCTCCCATTTGGTATCTACTTCTTTGAAGTACAGGCTAACACAGAAGGCCTCTGGCTAACAAAGTTCGCAGATGACTGAAAATTAGGAGCCATAGCAGAGTCCCCAAATGATGTGAAAATCCTACAGAAGGGCCTCCTTGAGACAGATGACAGGTGTCAGAGCCCTGACCTCAAGCTCAATGCCAAAAAGTGCACCGTCATCCCCTTTAGTAAAAACTCTGTACCCATGAACTACTACATAGACAGCAGTCTACTTAACACCGAATGTGTGATAACAGACCTTGGGACCCAGGTGGCCAGTAGTCTATCCTTTGATAGTCACATCGCCACAGTAGTCAGGAAGTCCTGAGTGGCACACCTCATCATAAAAGTGCTCTCATCCAGGAAAAGAGGTCATTGTTCCCCTCTACTCAACACTCATTAGACCCATTATAGAGTACAACACCCCTTTTGGAATGTACCTCACAAGACATCTGCAGCAGCTGGAAAGGTCACAGAAGTACCTCACAAAGAGGATTACTGGCCTCAAACAGATGCCCTACACTGACAGTCTCAAAAAACACCAGCTTTACTCTGTATATCGCCTACTTTGAGGTGATCTCTGCCCAACATATAAAGCTATGTCAAACCCAGAGCTGTTGGACATACTACACCTAAAGAAATCCCAATCCCTCTGAACTACATGCTCTAGGAACCTAAACCTTGTCACCACAATAAAACAGGACATGTTGGAGGGATAGATTCCTGTCCCAGAGACTTCCCATACTCTGGAACAGGCTACCCATCTTTGTCAAGCAAAGTTCTTCATTAGCACTCTTCAAGAAAAATCTTGATGAGTGGATGGGAAATGGGAAATAGGAAATAAACCCTGGGGATCACTTTTGTGTCTCTGCTCGACAGTGGCACAGGACAATAACTTTCTTGGGTGGCGTGTACACTTACCATAAATGTAGACGTTAGAGTGTATTCACTGTTGCAGTCATTACATTTGGGTAATCCTGCTGGCAGGTTGCCCTCAGCCGGCCTGAAATGCAAAGTCTTGGGTCCTGCGTCGGCTGCGGTCACCCCTTCCCTGACATCAGGTCGTCAGGGATATAAAAGAAGCGGCAAACGCCAATTTCTTCAGTTTTTCTTGCCCCAGATGTCAGGTGCCCCTTAAAAGGTTAGCCAAATTGTATATATACAAAACAATAAATGCACCAACATAAATTTTACCTTCATCTGTAAACAAATGCACCACATAGGTTATATAAATCAGAGAAGGAAAGATAAGATCCATAGGATAAAGGGGGATGGTGGGTGGGTAACCTGGACTGCAACAGTGAATACACTCGAACATCTACATTTATGGTAAGTGTAGATAACTGTACTATGTTCTTCGTGTTTCACTGTTGCAGTCATTACATTTGAGTAGAGTCCCAAAGCTATGGTTGGGAGGCTGGAGCTAAACAGCATTAGGAGCGGCTAAGAATCCCTGCAGAACTGCAGAGGCAAAGCCTGCTCTGGATTTAGAGTAGAATGGCAGATGATAGTGCTTTGTAAAGGTGTGCACTGAACTCCAAGTAGCAGCCTCTAAAATGTCCTTGGTTGGTACTCCCCTGAGAAGGGCTGCTGAAGTGGCTGCAGCTCTGGTTGAATGTGGCCTAATGTCCTTAGGCACTGGCTTGCCATGGTGCAAGTAGCAGAAACTAATGCAGTGGCCTATCCACTTTGAAATAGTCTGCTTTGAGATAGCCTTTCCTTGTGATCCTGCAGCATATGCCACTAGTAATTGCTCTGTCTTTCTGAAAACTTTGGTTCTGTCCAAGTAGAATCTAAGCTGTCTGTGTACGTCCAAAGAATGCAGAATTCTTTCCCCCTTGTTCTGTGGATTTGGATAAAAAGTTGGCAGACGAATAGTTTGGTTAAGAGCCACACTGGACACCACCTTAGGCATAAATGTTGGGTTTGTCCTGAGAGAGACCCTGTCTGGATTAAAAAAATGATGAAAGGTTCCACCGCCATGAGTGCCTGTAGCTCTGAAACTCGTCTTGCAGAAGTTATTGCTAGGAGCAGTGCTGTTTTCCAAGATAAAAACATAATCAGCCTTAGCAGCTGGCTCAAAGGGAGGCAGGGTGAGTTTTTCCAAGACACAGTTGAGGTCCCATGCAGGCATTGGTGATCCCCTCGGAGGCCTTAAATTTTTGGCTCCTCTGAGGTATGGTTTTAATAAGGGATGAGAAAAGATTGGTGGCTCTGTATTGTAATGAGACAAAATGGCAGAGGCATGAATTTTAATAGATGAAAAGATAGGCCTTTGTCCAGCATCTCAGTTAAGTATTGCAAAATCTGAGGAATATTTGGCACAGCTGTTATCAGTTCCTTGTGTCTGGTTCCAGGCACAGAATGTCTTCCATTTTCCAGGATAAGATTTTCTAGTACTAGGCCTTCTGGCCTCCAAAATGACATCCATCACAGCTTTACTAAGAGGTGTGTTTTGTATAACTACATTATCCGCCATGCTGCCTGGTTTAAAGTCCTGAGTTGGCTGTGCAGGATCTGATTGTTTTGCTGGGACAGTAGATGAGGTATTTGAGGGAAGGTCCAAGCTGGACATTGAGACAAGTTCTTTAGGATTGGAAACCAGTACTGGCAGGGCCAGTCTGGGGCGATAAGTATCATTTTTGGCTTCTCCTGTCTGACCTTTAGGAGTACCCTGGGCAGGAGAGGCAGTTGGGGAAAGGCATACACAGATAGGGCGTCCACTTTCCATGCTTGTCTGTGATAAGTCCTTGTGCAGAATCTTTTTAGTTGGTAGTGGTGAGGGGAGGCAAATATATCTATGTCCGGGCATCCCCATTTCCTTGTTATCATGCTGAAGACTTGTGGATCCAGCTGCCACTCGTGGGGATCCAGGAGGTTTCTGCTTAGTTCGCCTGCCAGAGTATTTTTCCTTCCTGGCAGGAATTGTGCCTGCAGATGTACTTGGTAAGTTAATGCTGTGTCCCACAAAGTTACGGCTAGTCTGCAAAGGGGGTAAGAATGTGTGCACCCCTGCTTGTTTATATACCACATGACCGTGGTGTTGTCTGTCTGTATCAGTAGTTGTCCTGGATGAAGTAGGTCCTTGAAGGCTGTCAGGGCATTCTGAACAGCTAGCATCTATTTTTGACTGACATGTAGATGCATTTGGGTTGAGGACCATGTGCCCCCCCCCCCCCAGGCATAATCTGATGCATCCGTTGTCAATGCCTGCCTGGCTGGGGGTAATGTGAATGGCTGTGCCTTGTTTTGGTGACAAGCCTTTGCCCATCATCGAAACTCAGGCAGGGAATGAGAGTAATCATAGTTTCTAGGCTGTGGCAATGTCGAGTCCAAACACTTTTTAGGTACCATTGAAGTTTCCTCATATGCAGTCTTGCATATGGAATTAGTAGGATGCATGATGCCATGAAGCCCAAAGCCTGAGAATTTTTCTTGCACATAACTGGGCCTTTGCTGCCAACATCTTGAAATAGGTAGTCAGTTGCCTTTGTTTGTCTGGCGTGAGATAAGCCATCTGGGCAGTTGTATTTAAGCTTGCACCCAGGAATATTATCTCTTGGGAGGGTACTAGTTTTGATTTCTTTTCATTGACTGTGTACCCTAGGCATGTTAGAAGTCTTTGCACATATGCCAGATGCTGTAGAAGAATGTCTGTTCTCTGCTTGAATTAGACAGTCATCCAAGTAAGGATATATTTGTATTCCTCTGTCTGCAGAATGCAATTACTGGTGCCAGGCACTTTGTAAAGACCCTGGGCACAGTAGATAAGCCAAAGGGCAGTGCAGAGAACTGATAATGCATTGAGCCTGCCTTGAATCTGAGGTATCTTCTGCATAACTGTCTGATTGGGACATGCAGGTATGCCTCTTTTAGGTCTAGAGTCACCAGCCAAGCGTTCTTGCCCAGCATGGGCAGAAGTTGCTGCAAAGTCATCATCTTGAATTTTGGTATATCCAGGAATGTGTTCAGAATAGATAGGTCCAGTATTTGTTGCCAGGTATTGGCCTTTCTGGGTACCAAGAATAATTTTGAGTAAAATCCTTGTCCCTGCTCTTGCCCTGGTACTTGTTAAATGGCCCCCATGTCCATGAGGGATGAGACTTGTTTTTGTGCCTCTGCCCATTGATTTTTTTTGGCAGATCTGGCCAGCCGTTTGCCTTTGGCAGGATATGAAAATGGAACTTGTACCCTTGTGACACAATATTTAGAACCCACTCGTCCTGGGTTATAATGTACAAATTTTGAGAAAAAAGTGCTAATTTTCCCCCTAAAGATGCTGCCACGAGATAAGTGCTTGGTGCAGGCAGGGGGAAGTCATTGGGACTATTTCCTGTATGGTTGTGATTTGTCTTCTCCAACTTTGGAGGTAAAAACACCCCATTGCTTTGACCTGTAGGATCCTTGTGCCTGGGATCTGCTCCTAGGGCATCTGGATCTGCCCCTTTGAGGTCTGTCTGACACAGGAAAGGACCAATTCTTTGTAGGACTAAACCTGGGTGGCTGTACTTGTAAAAAATCTTTGACAGTTTGCATAGGATTTAGCTTTGTCCTTCATTTTCTTTAACACCTAATCTGCCTTAACACCAAACTATCATGCTGTAAGGGTGCATCTAATAATTTAACTTTGACAAGATCAGGCAGACTTTATTCCTTTAACAAAGCATGCCTCCTAATTACAGAACCCGTAACTGCAGCCCTGCAGGAGGCCTCCAAAGAATCAAAACCACATTGCAAAGTATGCTTTCCAACTTGTTCAGCTGCATGCAATAAACCCTGCATTTCCTTGTTTTCTGCACATTCAGAGTTTAATAACATTTTCTGTTTAAGCAATGCCATGGCATGTTGCGGATATTTGAACATATGAAACTGACAGTTTAAGGCCCTTATAACCAAGGTAGCAGATGTGTAAACCTTTTTTCCCCATCTGTCCAGTGCCCTAGAATCTCTGTCAGAAGGGGTAGGGGATTTTGCAGCGGAAGCCTTAACTCCTTTGTGACCCTGTGAATTAGTTACTGGGTCTGCAGCAGGGTTTTTAAAAAGGAGTCAGGAACCCTGTAATATCGGTCAGGCTTAACAGGAGCTGGAGGTAAGGAGTAAGGGGTAAGACTAGACTCCAAAAACACATCTACAATATCTAACACAGGTGGGATGGGCTAATGGCCTGTGTTGAATAAGTAAAAGTAAATCACTGAGCCTCTTTTTAGATTCTGAAAAATCTTGGCTCTCCCAGTGGAAATGCTCCCTCATGGTATGCAAGGTTTCCCCAAAAGAACAGCCCTCTGGAGGAGAAGATGAAGGAATAGATTCTTCAGCATCAGAATCCTCATGGGGGGAAGAGGATATTCCTGATCAGAAGAGGAATCAGAAGAAATAGAAACCTGATTTGAAGATTCATAATCAGTCTCTTGCCTAGGCCTCTTATCAGGAGGGGGATGGGAACCCCTGATCAAAGTAACTAAGTCTTCAGCCATTTTGAGCATCTGTTTTTTGGGCATAGAGGCCTGTCCACGTGGCTCTAGAGTTTGTTTCTTTGCTTTAGAAGGTGCTTTAGTCTTTGCCTTTGAAGCTGAAGTTGGCTAATATAAAGATGTTTAGGTCTGAATACATCCCCAGACCCATCTGAAGGAATAGTATCAGAGGCTCCAATACCTTGAGTTTCCAGTGGCATGGCAGACTCCACGTGGGAGTCGGTAGGGGGCTGCGACTCAGTAGCGGGCGTCATGGGCTGCGAAAGCACCTCACTGAGAACTGGCAACTGGCGTAGGAGAAGCTTCGTCGTCGGTTTTGGGCCTCGGTTGTTTGTCTCTCTAGTTTTCTTTGCGTTTTTTGTGAACTCCGGTAGTCGGATGGCTATCAGACGACATTTGTGGATAATTAAATCGGCGTCCAAATTGGTTTAAAGCAAAATGATACAGAAGCTTAATAGTCCATTGGTTAAACCTAGCACAAAACTGACAAACAGCAATGTTGTGATCAGGGCCCTAGGCAAGGAATACAGTAAGAATGAAAGTCCTTATGAGGTATTTGCTTTCCACAGGAAATACAATTATTAACTTTTTCTGACATCAGTCTGGAGCAAGAAAAAAGTTTCCCCAACGGGGTACTTAGCTTTATTGAAGATTTCGGATTTGAAACTCGAACATGAAAATCTCAGGAGTCGGCTGACTGGCACTTGCAAATTGCTTCTGCTTCGGGCACAGCGCGGCAAGAAAGACTGAAGAAAATGACGTCGGCCGCTTCTTTTATACCTCTGGCAACCTGATGTCATGGAAGGGGTGGCAGCAGCCGACGCAGGACCCAAGACTTTGGAATTCAGGCTGGCTGAGGGCAACCTGCCAGCAGGACTACCCAAATGTAATGACTGCAACAGTGAAACACAAAGAACATCCTTCTTGGCTAGGCTGACGTAGGCCCTCAGGCCGATAGCCTAATACCCACCTATGAACTCTTCTTCAGTGTTTAATAAAAATTGTCCTACCATAGCACAAGCATATATACAACCACACAGCCAATCAAATTGTCAGAACAATGCGCATTTATTCTCTTAGCTTTTTTTTTTTTTTTGGTAAAACAAAGAACTGAACTATACTTGCATCCAGTCAAGAAGTGGTTGATCTAGTAGGTGAGACACCACAGCAACATTTATGCTACAAGGATACAAGGAGAGATAATGTGCTACAAAAAAAACATTAATAAATTTGGCACTAAACTGTGTTACAACTGCACACATTGTGCAGATATTAATATGGATTTAAGTTTTATACACCCAATTAGTCAAAAGCTATTTGAATTTAGAGCTGCTGGATCATGCAACACAGAAAATGTGACTTATTTTGCTGTGTATGCTACCAATGTCTTTATATTGGTAAAACAAATTAAAAACTAAGAGAGAGAATAAGTGCACATTGTTCTGACATTCGTAGAAATGTCCTTACAAATGCTTTGGCTAAGCATATAGCAACTGCAGGCGCTGAGCATAAATTCCAGTTTAGAATCTTGCAAGTTGTGTTTAGAAATAAAAATGGGGGTGATTTAATAAATAAAACTGAGTTGGCCAAATATAAACAGATTATTTATTTTTTTTTTATAGAGATGACCATATGCCAGGTTTGAATGTGAATAATCGTATAAAACCTATTTTAAAAGATAGACATAACAGAATATAAGCTTCAATGAGGCTCAGTTTTAAGGGAACTTTTATATGATGTGGGGCACTTTAAGGACGTAAATGCTGCTATTAAGTTTGTACTTTGATTGGCTGTGTGGTTGTATATATGCTTGTGCTATGGTAGGACAATTTTATTAAACACTACAGAAAAGTATTTTACTCAAAAGCTTTGTTCTGCTATTTATGGTTTATGTCCTGAGCTATTAAACTATCGAATGGTGGATTTCGACTGTTTTTTCCTGGAATCCTGACTGCTTTTTATCCAAGTCCTTTGATTTGCTGAAGACCTGTTACTTTGTATATTCTGGGAACTTCTGAGATGTTACTGGACGACAGTATATGCTTGTCTGCACACATCATCCAAAAAGTACAGTTTTGTACCTACCATAAATGTAGATGTTCAAGTGTACACCCTGCTGCAGTCATCACACTTGGGTTATCCTGTCGTCAGGCGGTCCCCGCAGTCAGCTGGAATTCCAAAGTCTTGGTCCAGCGTCGGTTGCTGTCGCTTCTTCCCTGACGTCAGTGCGCCAGGGGTATATATAATGCAACAGACGCCATTTTCTTCAGTTTTTCTTGCCCCAGATGTCAGGTGCCCCCAAAAAGGTGGTCAGAAATTAGTACCAAATTGAGTAAACTTGCACAAACACAAAATCCCTTCAGCTATAAGCAAATACATCAGGAAGGTATTGAAGAGATTTAGCCAGTAGGTCAGAGGGGATGGAGGGAGGGTAACCTGGACTGCAGCAGGGTGTACACTCTAGCATCTACATTTATGGTAGGTACAAAACTGTACTATGTTCATCGTGTTACCCTGCTGCAGTCATCACACTTGGGTTGAATCCCAAAGCTAAGGATGGGTGGAGGTATCAGAGGGTTAGACGAGGCTAGAAGGCCCTGCAGAACTGCAGTGGCGAAGCCCGCCCTGGTCTTAGAGTAAAGACCAGTAGAGTAAAGTGATAGTGTTTGGTAAAGGTGTGTACTGAACTCCAAGTTGCAGCTTCCAAAATCTCCTTGGTTGGAACCCCCCTGAGAAAGTAGAAGTAGCTGTTGCCCTGGTAGAGTGGGACCTAATGGTAGCAGGAACTGGTTTTCCATGATGGGTGTAGCAAAAACGTATGCAATGGCCTATCCATTTGGAAATGGTTTGCTTTGATATAGCCTTCCCTTGAGAAGCTGTAGCATAGGATACAAAGAGCTGGTCAGATTTTCTGAAAGCCTTAGTTTTGTCCAAGTAGTAACGAAGTTGCCTGTGAATGTCCAAGGAATGTAGGAGTCTCTCACCTTTGTTCTGTGGATTTGGGAAGAAGGTGGGTAAGTGGATGGTTTGATTTAAAGCCACACTGGAAACCACCTTAGGCATAGAAGGATTAGTTCGTAGAGAAACTCTGTCTTGATGAAAAATGAGGAAAGGTTCCACTGCCATTAGTGCCCGTAGCTCTGAGACTCTTCTAGCTGAAGTTATTGCTAGCAGCAGGGCAGTCTTCCATGATAGGAACTGAAGATCTGCAGAGAAAGCGGGTTTAAAGGGAGGTAGCGTTAGTTTTTCCAGAACAAAATTGAGGTCCCATGTTGGTGTAGGTGCTCTCCTGGGTGGTCTAATGTTTTTTGCCCCTCTGAGGAACTGCCTTAGAAGTTGTAGTTGTTTGTCTGGCGTCAGATAAGCCTTCTGGGCCGTTGTATTCAAGCTGGCACCGAGGAAATGTGATATTTTGTGAAGGTACTAGTTTTGACTTCTTTTCGATTACTGTGTACCCCAGGCAATTTAGTAGATGTTTCACAAAAGCCAGATGATGTAATAGAATGTCCTTGCTTTCTGCTTGGATGAGGTAGTCATCCAGGTATGGGTATATTTGAATTCCTCTTTGTCCGCAGTATGCAATTACTGGTGCCAGGCATTTTGTGAAGACTCTGGGCGCAGTAGATAAGCCAAAGGGCAGTGCAGAGACTTGGTAATGGGTTGAACCTGCAATGAAACGGAGGTATCTTCTGCAACTTTGTCTGATAGGGACATGCAGGTATGCCTCCTTGAGGTTCAACGTTACTAGCCATGCTTCCTTACCCAACATGGGAATAAGCTGCTGTAGTGTTAGCATCTTGAATTTGGAACTTGCAAGTGTTTAGAATTGAAAGGTCCAGAATTGGTCTCCAGGCATTGTCCTTTCTGGGCACTAGAAAGAGTCTTGAGTAAAATCCTTGACCTTGCTCTCGAGTAAGTACCAGTTGAATGGCTCATGTCCATGAGAGCTGTAATTTGTTTTTGTGCCTCTGCCCATTAATTTTGTGGCAGGTTTGGCATTCCTCTTTTCATTGGCAAGGTGTGAAAATGGAATCTGTATCCTTGTAAAATTATGTCTAGGACCCATTTGTCCTTTGTGACAATGTGCCAGTTGTCTGAAAAAAGTGCGAGTTTTCCTCCCAAGGGGGCTGCCAAGAGAGTGTTGCTTGGCCAGATGAGGTGGCACGTCATTGAGTTTGCCTTCTGGTAGATTGGGACCTGTCTTCTCCTCCCTTCTGTGTTGTAGTGCCCCATTGGCGAGGTTTGTACTGGGCTTGTGGTTGTCCTCTGCCCCTTGGGCGTCTGTATTTACCCCTCTGTGGTCTGTCTGTAGCTGGAAAGGACCAATTTTTTTTTGTTGGCCAGTTTCTGCTGAAGCGAGGAGGCTGTACCTGTAGGAAATCTTTGACTGTCTGCATAAATTTTGCCTTATCCTCCATTTTCTTTAAGCCTTCTTCTGCTTTAAATCCAAAAAGAACATCCTGCTGTAAGGGAGCAGCTAGAAGTTCTGCTTTAACATGATCAGGTAGAGTTTGTTCCTTTAACCAAGCATGCCTACGTATAACAGACCCAGTGACAGCTGCTCTGCAGGAGGCCTCCAAAGAATCAAACCCACATTGTAAGGTATGTTTGCCCACCTGTTCAGTGGCATGCAACAGATCCTGCATTTCTTTCAATTCAGATTGTTGAGGGAGAGTGGTCATTTTTTGCTTTAACTGAGAGATTAGAAATTGCTGATACTTAAGCATGTGAAATTGGCAATTTAGTGCCCTCATAGCTAGAGTGGCTGAGGTGTAAACCTTTTTCCCCCACCTGTCTAGTGCTCTGGAATCCCTCTCAGAAGGTACAGGATTTTTAGCCATAGAAGCCTTAGCCCCCTTGGGACCCTGGGAGATTGTCTCTGGGTCAGCAACAGGGCTTTTATAAAGAAATTTGTGGGAATCAGGCACTCTAATATCAGTCAGGCTTAGCCGGAGGAGGAGGTAGAGAATCAGGGTTAAAACTGGATTCTAAGTAAATATCATCCACAATGTCTAAAACTGGTGGAATGGCAAGTGGTCTGTGTTGGGGGAGTAAAAGAAACTCTGAGCCTTTTCTTAGAGTCAGAGTAGTCCTGACCTTCCCAGTGAAAATGTTCCCTCAGCGTGTAAAGTTTCCCCAAAGGAGTAGTCTTCGGGAGGAGAAGCTGAGGGAATGGAATCCTCAGCATCAGAATCTTCATAAGGGGAGAAGGAGAAATCTTGGTCCTCAGAGGAGTCTGAACAAATGGACACTTGTTCAGAGGATGCATAATCTTCCTCATGTCTAGGCCTTTTGTCAGGAGGGGGCTGGGAACCCCTGATTAAAGTGATCAAATCTTCAGCCATTTTGAGCATCTGTTTCTTAGGCATGGGGCCTTGAACAGGGGACTGAAGTGCAGTCTTTTTAGATTTAATAGGAGTCTTCGTCTTAGAATACGATTTAATGGTGAGCGTCGTCGGCCTGAAAACGCCTTCAGAAACCGATGGCGTTTCTGCAGCACCAACATCTTTTTCAGCAATGTTGTCGGTAGGGCCTGAACTAAATGGCTGCGCAGGCCTGGTACATTCAGTCAAAAATTCTGAAGCGGTCTCGGGTTCCAGATCTGCGGTAGTCAGGGGCTGCGTCGAGGCCTTGGAATCTGGCTTACGCCTGGGCTGTCTGTCCTTATCCTTGTGTTTTTTGTACATGCCGGTAGTCGGTTGCTCCGACGGCATGGTGTAGATAACTTTCCTACTGAAGTAGTGTTGTGCGAAATCAAAGCATCTTTTAATAGTACGCTTATTAAACCTAGCACAAAAACGACTAGTGACATTGTGGTCTGGGCATAGGCAAGGTATGCAATAAGAATGAAAATCCTTATGAGGTATTTGCTTCCCACAAGAAATACAATTGTTAACTTTTTCTGACATCGGTCTGAGGCAAGAAAAGTTTCAACGGGTACTTAGCTTTATAGAAGACTTCGGTCTGAAATTCGAATTCGAAAATCTCAGTAGTCGGCCGACCAGCACCTGCGAACTACTTCTGCTTCGGGCACCGCGCGGCAAGAAAGACCAAAGAAAATGGCGTCTGTTGCATTATATATACCCCTGGCGCACTGACGTCAGGGAAGAAGCGACAGCAAATGACACTGGACCAAGACTTTGGAATTCCAGCCGACTGCAGGACCGCCTGACGACAGGATAACCCAAGTGTGATGACTGCAGCAGGGTAACAACAATGAACATCTATAACCTACTTCCAAGGCAGCACAGTATAGAAGTGTACATATGGGATAGGTTATGGTTACTTACAAAAATTACCAAATATCAGAAATTAGGAATAATGTCTTGAAGGAGGAGGACTGGTTAGTTTCATCAGTCCTGTTAGGTGATCATATCAAACTTTTTGTAGGAGGGAAGGTTTTCACCAGATCAGAGAAAGGAACTTTCAGTCTCTCTCTCTCTCTCTCTCATACAGAGAGTGAGGTGTAGGGTATTAGGATCTGGTGTTTCTCCTTAGAAGAGGGAGAGCTAAATTAGAGAATGAACCTTTTTTTACTCCTCAACCTAGCATTGAGGGGTGTCACAATGGAAGGGCACCAAGAACCCAACTAGCCAGCTATGGCTCTGGTCTCTAAGCTCTACTGGGGATCCTATAATGGGAAGGAGTGCATGGACATGCACCTCACCTCTAAAGCCAGATTAGACAGCAAGGGTTGTCACTGCTCCCTTCCCCCATCACAGCTCAAACTCGGATGACATTTGTCATACTCCGGTCTTTACCTCTCTATGCCAACACAGCTGGAAGGAGACACTGGAAATGCTGAAGAATAAGTTACATTCAAAAATATTAAGACCATACTGACAAACAGCTCAGACAAACAAAGGTACAGCCTATGCAAACAAACCTGAAAGACAAAATCTCAGCTTGTCACCAGTTTTACCATCATTCATCACAAAGAATAATCCCAAGAAAACTGTAGCAAATATCCCTAAATCAAAGTCCCATTATGGATAAAGAGATGGCCCATGGTATTGCAGCTACTGCAGTTCACAGTACATTATAGTAACATATAGATTAATATATATCCAGCCTGTAAATTATCCAGGAAAAACACTGACAGACACACCATAGATAGCGTTTATGGTACCATGAATGACAAGTTCACAGTTATTAGGGGTTTTAGTAAGACAGATGCAGAGAATGAGACAGAAAGAGGCACTATAGCACAAAGGATGAAGGAATAAGACATCAACAATATTATTTTCTGCACGTTTACTGATTATAAATATATATTAGATGCATACACTTATAGCTCCCAGCTAGTGTGCCCACAATGTATTAACTACTTTCTGGCAGCCATCCAGTCATGTCCCACTCCTATAGTGGCAGCTGCCAGTATCCAAGTAGTTTACTAGGCAAGGAGGAAATGGAGGTAGATTGCCAGGCCTTTCCCTCTGTGCCACGCACATCACCTGCACATCTACAGACAATGGAACAGCCAATTTGCCTGCCACATGTCTTTGGGAGGAAACTTGAGTATATGAAGAAAGCCCATACAAACCTAGGGAGGACATGCAGACACCATAAAGGTGACACTCCAGCCAACAACTGAACCACAGAAAGTACAGTTGTGTGCACTTACATTAACGTAGATGTTCAAGTGTATTCACTGTTGCAGTCATTTGGGTTATTTGCTTGCAGGTAGCCCTCAGTCAGCCTGATTATCAAAGTCTTGGGACCTGCATCGGTTGCTGTCTCATCTTCCATGACGTCAGGTAGTCAGGGATATAAAGCATGCAGCCGATGCCATTACATCAGTTTTTTTCTTGCCCCAGATGGCAGTTGCCCCCATAAATGGGAAGCAGTTATATACAAGGTTACAACTCCAACAAAAAGCAAATACACCAGAAAGCTTTAAGCATAGTAAACAAGAATAGAGGTATAGTCAATAGAAGTCAGGGGGCTGGAGGGAAGGTAACCAGTACTGCAAACAGTGAATCCACTCTAACATCTACATTTATGGTAATTGTACACAACTGTACTATGTTTTTCATGTTTCACTGTTGCAGTCATTACATTTGGGTAGATTCCCAAAGCTAAGGAAGGGAGGAGGCAATTAGATAGCATTAGGACCAACTATAAGGCCCGGCAAGGCTGCAGTGGCAAAACCAGCTCTGGATTTTGAAAACATTGGCAAGTGGTAATGCTTGGTGAAGGTATGTACAGAACTCCAGGTAGCAGCTTCTAGGATATCCCTGGTAGGGACACCTCGAGAAAGGCTGTAGAGGTAGATACAGCCCTGGTGGAATGTGGTCTTATCCCCTGTGGGGTAGGTTTTCCATGGTGCTTATAGCACAAATGAATGCAGTGGCCTATAGGTTCATAGGTTCATACTAGGCTATCTGCCCTAGGGCATTTATAAGCCTAGCCAGAGTGTGTTTGGCTTTCGCCACCCATTTTAAATTAATTTTGCTATGCCTTTTTTTGAGGTTAGTATACTGTGCCTCTGTCTAACAGTGACACAGAAGTGATAGCCGGGGTAAACCTACGATCTCCCATCCACTCATCAAGATTCCTCTTGAAGAGAGTCAATGTGGGACTCTGCCTAACCTGGACTGGGATTTTATTCCAGAGTGAAGGGAGCCTCTGGGTTATGAATCTGTCCATCCCTCCAGCATGTCCTATTTATTTCAGTGCTGAGGTTCAAGCTCGTAGCTCGATGGGATTTGGATTTTCTGAGGTGCAGCATGTCCATTAATTCCGGGTTGGACATGGCTTTATACGTCAGGCACAGATCGCCTCTGAGCAGGCGGTATGCCACTGAGTAGAGCTGGAGTTTCTTTAACCGGGCAGCATATGGCATCTGTTTGAGCCCTTTGATCCTCTTGGTGAGGTACTTTTGGGGTCTTTCCAGTTGCTGCAGGTGTCTGGTAAGGTACATCCCAAAAGGAGCATTGTACTCAATTATGGGCCTGATGAGGGATGAGTAAAGAGGCACGATGACCTCCCCTGATCTAGATGTGAATCCCTTCATGATTAGGTGGGCTATATAAAATGTTTTTCTAACCACTTTGGCCACGTGGTTGTCAAATGAGAGATTGCTATCAACTTGTGTCCCCAGGTCCCTAATGACTTCTTCTGTACTTAATGGATTACCACCTATGTGGTAATTTGTGGGCACTTTGTTTTTGCCAAAGGGGATGACTATACACTTTTTGGCATTAGCTTGAGGCCATGGCTCTGGCACCAGTTGTCTGTTTCTATGAGGCCCTTTTGGAGGATGCTTGTGTCGGCTGGAGAGTTGATTATGGCGCCCAGTTTGCAGTCATCTGCGAACTTGGTCAGCCACAGTCCTTCCGTGTTGGCCTGTACCGAGAAATATATACCGAACAAGAGAGGTCCCAGGACTGAGCCTTGTGGGACGCCACTTGTAACTGGTTTGGAGTCTGACATGGCTCCAGCAATTCTAACCATGTGGGTTCTGTCCTTGAGCCAGTTTGCAACCCATCTAGTGACATAGGGTTTATATTTAAGCTGGTGAGCTTATCTATAATGCCCAGTGGGTATTGTATCGAAGGCTTTTGCGAGGTCCAGGTAGGCTGTGTGGACCCCTTCCCTCACAATGGCCTTGGTGACTGTTTCAAAGAAATCGACCAGGTTTAAGAGGCAGGATCTGCCCTTAACAAAGCCAAACTGGGTAGGATCCAGCGTCTGTAGGTCCCCAATATCTTTATTTATGAGGTCCATGATGATCCTTTCCATAGCTTTGCAGACCAAGCTAGTCAGGCTTATGGGGCATAGTTTCCAGGATCCGTTGAGGCACCACCTTGTGGAGAGGGACCACTGTTGCTACGCCACTCTTTGGGTACATATCCTGTAGTAAGGCTAAGATTGAACAGTAGTTTTATGTTTGGGTTTAGCTCTTCTTGGAGTTCATGTAGGACGCAGCCTGGGACACCATCTGGTCCCATTGATGCTGTGTTTTTGCTTTGGAGAGGCAGCTCTTACCTGAGCATCTGAGATGTCAGGGGCAGCACTCTGTTGGGATAGATATTTGTCCTTTTGGTGAGAGAGGGAGAAGTTTGCACTGAACCTGTCAGCTAGGATGTTGGCAATGTCTGTGGGCTCGTGTATTTTTGTCATTTTGGACTAATTCTGAGCATATCTGGGAATTCCCACCCAGGTTCCTAACATAACTAAAGAAAGCCTTGTGATTATCCTTAGTGTCCTGTGCAATTTTTCTCTCAAAATTGCCTTAGACGATTTTATGAGTGCCCGTAGTTTTTTGCTAATACTGATCAGAGATGCCTTCCCTTTTTGGGATTTTGCTCTATCATGTAGTAGCTTCCTCCTTTTATTGTATAGTTTGTTTATGGCTGGGGTCCACCAGACAGGACGTCTGCCTTTGGAGGATTGGGTCTTGGTTTTATTTGGGATTGCATGATCCATGCATTTCTGAAGGTGTTCATAGAATGCTTATAAAGGATTCTGCGGTCTGGGCCGTATTTTCCACAGGCCGGGCTTTGAAGGATTTCACGGTTTTGAGGCGTGTGAAATTTGCTTTAGAGAAGTTTTTCACTGTGGTTTTCTGGGCAGGGGTGGGGTCGGATGTGAATATCCAGTGAGATTAGTTTATGGTCTGATCTTACCAGTGAGGGATACACTTCTGGTCTGGAGCATAGTGTCCCCATGTTGGTGATGATCAGGTCCAGTATGTTTTCCCTCTTGTGGGAGTGGTAACAAGTTGTTCCATAGCATTTGAGTTTATAAATTCTAGGAACCTTTGGGCTAGGGTGTTGGAGCTAGAGTAATGCTCCCAGTCTATGTTTGGGTAGTTGAAGTCGCCCAATATAATGGTGTTTGGAGAGACCTTCATATTTTCCAGTATTCTCAGGAAGGCCAAGTGGGGTTCCTGTGTTTGGGAGGGTGGTCTGTAGCAGGCTATAAACTGGAAGGCAGTTTTACCCACAGTTAGTTGCACATGGATAGTCTCTGATGCTTGCTGTGCCACCAACCTGGAGGTGTGGGTATCTTTGACAAATATTGATACTCCTCCTTTTGTGGTTCGTCCAAGTTTTAAGCATGGTATGAGGTACAACCTGGTAGTGCTGGGGTGCTCTCGGAGCCTTGAACCAGGTTTCTGTTACTGCACAGATATCGATGTTCTCCATGCTAAGGAGAGTTTTGAGTGTGCATCTTGAGGTTTAGACTTCTGGCGTTGAGTAGCATTACTCTTAGTTTCTTATCCCTTGTGATACCTATGGAGGTGGGTTTGTCTTTTGAGCCTTGCCTAAAAAGGCACTATGGGGTAGCAAGAGCCTTTCCAATATCCGAAAGCCCAGGGTGACAGGTGCAAGCCGTCCCTAGCAAGCATCGTGGTTTGTCGAGCATGTCATCCCAGGCTGACAGGCATTGATCCCCTTTGAATGACACCAACACTTAAGCCAATTGTTGAAATTGATCATCTTGTCTTCATATTGTGGCATCATTCTTGGTGAGGGTAAGATGCTACTCAAGGTCAGGGTCATACCGCCTGGGCTACATGCTCAGAGAGCTCCTCTATGTCTCTTTCATGTAGCCCAGGGAGGTATCTCAGGTCATTCACACCAGCATGGACAATGACCGAGTCATATTTGTACTTGCCTTGGAGTGACCTGAGTGCTTGTGTTATGTGGCAAATCCTAGCCGACAGGCAGCTCACCGTGACCTTCTCCTTGTTCAGCCTGGTGAGCGGGACGCCAGTGTGCCTGACGATAGAGTCACCTATTACAAGTGTATCAGGTGTGTTGTTTAGCCTTAAGGGCTGTGACTGTTTGGCACACTGGCTTTGTGAGCTATGTGTTGCACGTGTTTTGTTTTGGGGTAGCGGTTGCTTGGGTGTCTGCTTTGGAGGTCTCTGCTGCTTAGGCAGATTTTATTTAGAGCCTCCAGTATGTTTTTGTGTGTTTATGTGTTTGGTTTGTTGTCGTGGTAGGTCTATGTGAGACTGGAATTGTAGTGAGTGTGGTTTCCTTCTCCTCCTGACTGGTTACGCCAGTACTGAGTTGAGAGAGCTTAGCCTCCAGTTTGGCTATATGGTTGCATCTCTCACATGTGTTGGAATTTGTTGGGAGGAGGAGAGGGTTGTCTGTGTACATGAGGCAGTTGTAACATTGCCTCAAGATTCCCAGATTCACCAGCTGGACCGAGAGGAGATTGACAACTGACCTTTGGACATGCTAGAATAGTATTGGGAATTCCTTTATAATTGAAAAAGGGCTAATGGGGAACAAGGTACTCAAGGGAAGTTTGTGAGGGTGTAGTGCTTTTAATTTTTAGAGCTGACTTATATAATTGCTTTAGTGAGCAAGTGCCAGGTAACTTAAATGCAATGTGTTACAGGTAACTTAAATGCAAAACGACAAACAGTAACTTTCTTTCAAGTGAAACAAGGAAATAAGTACAGTAAGCAATGCAGATATCACTAGGGATCCACAGAAGTGCTAAAAGGCCGCTTTTAGGTGGAATTAGCGTTTCAGGGAAATAAACAAACACAAGCATACAAATAAAGCTAGATTCAGCAGGCCTGGATCTAGTCTATGCTACAGCAAACAAGGTGTACCAATTTCAGTAAGAAACAGTTAGAATATGCAGGCACTATAAGCCTCTAACCAGAAATTCCCTGCTCAGAAGGGCAGAGTCCAGCCTCTCCTCCCACAAGAGTGCAGACCGCAATCCTTCTTAACGTAAAATAACTGGCCTGAAGCCCAAGTGCTTAAACCAGAACTAATACACTTTTAGAATAACAGACACTGAGCTCTCAATCAGCAGTTCCCAACTTAGAAGGATGTAAGCTACCTGTCCCGCCACCACAGTGCAGGCCACAAACCTTCCTAATGTAAAACAACTGGTCTGAAGCCCAAGTGCTTAATCCAAAAGACTTAGAAATGATAGCTACACTTTAATCAAGTTACTACCAGCAGTAATAAATACAACTGAATACTTTAAAGAATGCCTGGATTAGTGCTCAAGTTATACAAACAAAGCCAGATTCAGCAGGCCTGGATCTAGTCTATGCTACAGCAAACGAAGTGTACCAATTTCAGTAAGAAGCAGTTCAAATATATAGGCACTATAAGCTTTAACTAGAAATTCCCAGCTCAGAAGGACAGAGTCCAGCCTCTCCTCCCACAAGAGTGCAGAACACGAACCCTCAATGTAAAATAACTGGCCTCAAGCCCAAGTGCTTAAACCAGAATTAATACACTTTTAGAATAACAGACACTGAGCCCTCAATCAGCAGTTCCCAACTTAGAAGGATGTAAGCTACCTGTTCTGCCACTACAGTGCAGACCACAAACCTTCCTAATGTAAAACTGGTCTGAAGCCCAGGTGCTTAAACTAAAAGGCTTACAATGAGTTACACCAAGCAGTAATAAATACAATTGAGTACTTTTAAGATGACGAAAGCAAAATAATGTAGGAAAAAACACAAATACAGTAAAAGCAGATAATTTTTTTTTTTTTTTTTTTTTGGAAAGAGAGAAAGGAAAGAGAGAAAGGAGTAGCAGAAACTAAGCTGATTGGCCTTCTCAAATGCTCTCCCTGTACTGGGTAGAATGAGGTAATGACACTAGACTGGGAGGAGGGTCCCAGATCAAATTTACACTAGGGGCGGGCAACTGCAAAGCCACCAACTATAAAAACACTATACCAACAGGGAGGGAGGTTGGGAAACAAATAGCAGAAATGTTACTCCCAGCTGAAAAGCAGCAGTGAGCCTTTAAATGAAAGTTTTAAACAGCTAAAGGAGCCACTAGAAAAAGAGTTTAACTGCAACAAGTTATCATAAACAAACAACCCAACAGATGCTTAATAAGAGTGGACAATTTCCAGTTAATACCTCACACACAGTGAAACTAGCTAGAAAAAATACACAGTACACAAAGTGCTATAAACAACAAAGAAATAAAGAACAAAATAAACAAAAAACAGGATACTTAATGTTATATATTGTAGCTCCGAGTTTGCTGAGTGTCCTTCCTTCGATCAGCTCACTTAGAAATGGTTTGCTTTGAAATGGCCTTCCCCTCTGCCCCTGCAGCAAATGCAACCAGGAGATGTTCAGATTTCCTGAGAGACTTAGTCCTGTCCAAGTAAAATCTAAGTTGTCTGTGCACGTCCAAAGAGTGCAGTATTCATTCCCCTTTGTTTTGTGGAGTAGAAAAGAAGGTTGGCAAATGGATGGACTGCTTAAGGGCAACACTGGATACCACCTTGGGCATAAAGGATGGATTGGTCCTGAGGGACACCCTGTCTGCATGAAAGATGATGAAAGGCTCCACTGCCATGAGGGCCTGTACTTCAGACATCCTTCTTGCTGAAGTGATGGCTAGAAGGAAGGCTGTTTTCCAAGAAAGGAATTTCAACTCTGCATTTGCAGCTGGCTCAAAGGGAGGTAGAGTGAGCATTTCCAATACAAACTTAAGGTCCCAGGCCAGAGTAGGGGCTCTCCTGGGTGGTCTTAAGTTTGTGGCCTCTCTGAGGAATTGCTTCAGCAGTGGATGAGAAAAGGGGGGTGGGCTCTGGATTATAATGAGCTGAAAAGGCAGAGGCATGAATTTTTTTGGAAGAAAAGGAAAGGCCCTTGTGAAGCATCTCAGTTAAGTATTGAAGAATGTGTGGTAAACTGGGCACTGTTGTGTCCATCCCCTGAGTTTGGCTCCAGGAACAGAATCTTTTCCATTTTTCAGCATAGGATTTTCTTGTACTAGGCCTCCTTGCCTCCAGAATGACATCCATCACTTGCTTACTGAGGGATGGTAACAGAGAGATCATGTAATTAGCCAGGCTGCAAGGTTCAGGGTTTGAACCTGTGGGTGCAGAATCTGGCCCGTCCTGCTGGAACAACAGGGCAGGGTCTGAGGCAGGTGCCATGGTTCCAGAAGTGACACACTGCGCAGGAGGGGGTAACAGTGTTGGAGTGGCCAGTCTGGTGCAATAAGTATTGCCCTTGGTTTGTCCTGTTTGATCTTTAGTAGCACTTTGGAGAGGAGAGGCAGATGGGGAAAGGCATAAACTGATAGGTTTTTCCAGGTGAAGGACAGGGCATCCACTTTCCAAGCTTGTTTGTGGGGAGTCCTTGTGCAGAATTTGTCCAACTGGTAGTTCTGAGGGGAGAGAAACAGGTCTATCTCTGAGCTCCCCCATTTGTTTCTCAATATGTTGAATATCTTTGGTTCCAGTTTCACTCGAGTGGGTCCATGAGATTTCTGCTTAGTTCGTCTGTCAGTGTATTTAGCTTGCCTGGCAGGAATTGAGCTTGTAGGTGCACTTGGTAGCTCAAGGCTGTGTTCCACAGAGCCAAGGCTAGTCTGCAGAGAGGGTATGAGTGGGTTCCCCCTGCTTGTTTATGTACCACATAACAGTGGTGTTGTCCGTCTTTACCAGTAATGGTCCTGGAAGAATGTGGTCCTTGAAGGCTGTCAGAGTATTCTGTACAGCTAACATTTCCTTTTGAATGATATGCAGGTGCATTTGACTTTGGTTCCATTTGCCCTGAATGCACTGCCCTGCCAAGTGAACCCCCCCCCCATGCATAGTCTGATGTGTCTGCTGTTAGGGTTTGGGTGGCAGGGGGTAGAGTGAATGGCAGTCCCTTGTTGCGGTGGCAGGCCTCTGCCCACCAAAGGAACTCTGTCTTTAAGCAAGGGATGATAGGAATTATTGATTCTAGGTCCTGAGAATATTGACACCATAGGCTTTTTAGATACCATTGTAGTTTCCTCATATGCAGTCTTGCATATGGAATTAGTAGAATGCAAGAGGCCATGAACCCCAGGGCTTGCAGTATTTTCCTTGCAGATATCTGGGTCTTTGTGGCCAGTAGTTTGAAGTAGGCTGTCAAATAAACTTGTTTCTCTGGCATGAGGTAGGCCATCTGGGAAGTTGTATTCAAACTTGCTCCCAGGAATACAATTTGTTGGCAGGGTACCACATGTGATTTCTTTTTGTTTATGCTGTACCCCAGAGAAGTTAGTCATTTCTTTACAAATGCCAGATGATTTAATAGTATGTCCTGGCATTTTGCCTGAATTGGACAATCGTCCAGGTATGGGTATATTTGAATATTTATTTGCCTGCAAAATGCAATGACTGGAGCTAGGCACTTTGTGAATACCCTGGGCGCAGTAGATAAGCCAAAGGGCAGTGCAGAGAACTGATAATGCATGTAGCCTGCTGTGAAGCGTAGGTATCTTCTGCAAGATTCCCTTATTGGAATGTGCAGGTAGGCTTCCTTTAAATCCAGTGTTGCCAATCAGGCATTTTTGCCTAGCATGGGAAGCAGCTGATGAAGAGTTAGCAACTTGAATTTTGGGATTACCAAAAAAATGTTTAGGATAGACGGGACCAGGATAGGATGCCAGGAATAGTCTTTTCTGGGTACCAGGAAAAGTCTTGAGTAAAACCTTGCCCCCATTCCTCTTCTGGGATAGGCTGAATAGCCCTGATGCTTAGAAGAGAGAGAATCTGCTTTTGAGCCTCTGCCAACTGATTTGGGGGTAGGTCTGGTCAACCATTTGGGGCTGGTAAGGAGTGAAAGTGGAATCTGTATCCTTGGGAAACTATATTTAAAACCCATTTGTCTTGGGTAATGAATTCCCAGTTTTTTGCATGCAGGGCGATCTTTCCCCCTAAAGGAACAGTCAGTTGAGCAGGGCTTGGAAGGTTTAAAGTTAAGTCATTATGACAGTACCATAGGGGGGTGTCTTACTACTCCCAGCTTTGGAAGTGGGAGGCCCCCCACTGCTTAGGCCTGTGAGTACCTTGAGACTGAGGCCTGGGTGGTCTGCTGGTTCTGGGTTTGGACTGAGAAGGCCTGGAAGAGGCAGGAAAGGACCAATTCTTAGAAGGCTATTGCCTACTAAATCTGGGTGGCTGTACTTGTAGGAAATCTTTAACAGTTTGTATAGATTTAGCTTTTTCCTCCATCTTTTTAAGTACTACTTCTGCTTTGTTGCCAAACAGGTGGTCTTGGTTTAAGAAAGCATCTAGTAATTTAGCTTCAACATGATCTGGCAAAGACTGCTCCTTAAGCCAAGCGTGCCTTCTAAGAACAGACCCAGTGACAGCAGCCCTGCAAGACACCTCTAATGAATCAAAACCACATTGCAAAGGACGTTTTCCAACTTGTTCAGCAGAATGCATTAAATCCTGTAATTCTTTATTTTCAGCACAGTCAAGAATCAACATCATTTTCTGTTTAAGCAATCCAATAATATGCTGCTGATACTTTAACATATGAAACTGGCAGTTTAAGGCCCTAATGGCCAAAGTTGCAGAAGTGTATACCTTCTTACCCCATCTGTCCAGGGCTCTGGAATCTCTATCAGAGGGGGTAGGGTTTTGGCAATAGTAGCCTTAATGCCTTTGGGTCCCTGTGAAATGGTCTCAGGATCCGCAGTAGGATTCTTAAAGAGGAACTTGAGAGTCAGGTACTCTAATACCGGTCTGGTTTTCTGGGAGCCGGAGGTAAAGTGTCAGGGGCCAGGCTAGATTCCAAGAAGGCATCATCTACAATGTCCAGTACAGGAGGGATAGCTAAAGGCCTGTGTTGAGGTAGGAGTAAGAATTCTCTAAGCCTTTTTTTGGAGTCAGAGTAATCCTGGCTTTCCCAGAGGAAATGCTCCCTAACAGCATGCAAAACTTCACCAAAAGAGAAATCCTCTGGAGGGGAAGCAGAGGGAATAGAGTCCTCAGCAGCAGAATCCTCATAGGTAGATAAGGGCAACTCCTGGTCACCAGAAAAAATAGAAATATCAGAATCCTGATCAGAAGAATCAGAAGGAAAATCAGTTCTAGGTCTCTTAGAGGGAGAAGGGTGGCTTCCCCCGATTAGAGTAACAAGGTCTTCAGCCATTCTTATCATTTATTTTTTAGGCATAGGGGTCTGACCATGCGGTCTAGGCATCAGTTTTCTAGATGTGGATCAAGTTTTAGGCCTTGAAGAAGAAGATGGCATTGGTTTAATATGCAAGTCAGTAGACCTGAATACACCCACAGAAGCCAGTGCCTGCACAGTGGCTCCAGACCCATCCAAGGTAGAGACATCCACAGGTTCCCACAGTCGAAGAAGCATCTCACGGCATACAAATGGGGCTCAGTAGAGGCCTGCGAATCTGAAGCAGGTATCAGGGGGCTGCAAAAGTGCCTCACTGAGTAAACTGGCAACTAGCTTAGGAGAAGCGTCGTCAGCAGCTTTGGACCTATGCGGTCTGTCTATGTCTTTATCTTTGCATTTTTTCGGAATGTCGGGTGGCTTACCAATGCAATTTCTGGATAATTGAACAGAGTACCAAAATATTTAGATGTGAAAATGAACCGATGACAAATAAGAGGATTGAATAACGCACAAAACAGACAGAGAGGTACGTCGTGGTCTGGGTCTAAGCAAGGAATGCAGTATGAATGAAAATCTTTATGAGGTATTTGCTTTCCAGAAGAAATACAATTGTTAACTTTTACTGACATCGGTTTAGAGCAAGAAAAAGGATCCCCAATGGGCTACTTAGCCTAGTTGAAGACTTTGAATCTGAAACTCGAAAACGGAAATTTCAGGAGTCGGCCGACCGGCACTTGTGAACTGCTTCGGGCACCGCAAGAAAGACTGATGTAATGGCATCGGCTGCATGCTTTACACCCCTGGCTACCTGACGTCTTGGAAGATGAGCCAGCAACTGACGCAGGACTCAGGACTTTGATAATCAGGCTGACTGAAGGCTACCTGCAAGCAGATAACCCAAATGTAATGACTGCAACAGTGAAAGAAGAAGAACATCCATATTACTAACTTAAGCGACAGGTAGTGTTCTGTGTTGTGCATTCACAGCCATGGCAGAATGCACCCCCCTTGAACCACATATAGGGCAGTGTTTGAATGACCATCTTTCCATCTTTTCCAAGTTGAAAAATAGGAGATTGCTGAAGTGAACGCATGAAAGAAATTTACATCACTGAACTCTGATGTTAGCTTTTTTTATTTTATTTGATTCTATGTTACTTTATGCTTATTTTATATGCATCTTAGATGTATATTTTACTTGAGTGCTTTAATTTAATAGTGGTGAGGTGCTTTGAATATAGGATTGACTGTGATTTGCTCATTTGATGTTTGACTATTTGCATCAGTATAAAAAGGGGGGGGTGAGCTTGCTTATTTATGGTCTGATGAAGCAAACAGAAGTTTGTGAAAGTGCTTACCTGATGTAATTTACTTGCAATAAAGGGATTTTATTTGGAAATAAGACACGTGGATTTATAACTTGGCTTGACCTGAGACTGTGAACATTCTGTGGATTTATAACTTGGTTGGTTTGAGACTGTGAGCATTCTGCCGTAGCTGCTTCGATATCTGGCTGCATTCACTTTAACCATTATGCCAACTTGTATTAACAAACAGTTCACATATTTGTTTTCAATCAGTGTTCACAAGTCTAATACTTTTTATAGTCATATCCATCTTTTACTCCATTTATATATTAGTTTGCATGTTTTGTTTCCACAAGTGCAATTTAAATACATTTTACTCACTCACTTTCAAAGATCTCATCTTCTTTTTCTATATCACTTTCATAATGCTCAAATCTGTTTCCTAATGCTGATTTACATTTCTGACTTCCGTGTTCTAGTACCTGCTTTTCTGACTGCCAATATCGGTACACTCAACATAACCTATGTTTAAACGTTTCTGTTTCTGAGCTGCAACAAAAATATATTAATTCCATATTTATGACTGTTTTTTTACACACTAATTATACCAAGAGATTAAAAGTCTGACTACTCCCCAAAAACATGCTCCCATTTCTTCTAATCTTCCTGTTGCAATCCCATCAACACATACTCTCCACTTGAGGAAAAATGTAGTGAAATCTGCTTGCTGTGTAAGATTACACGTGTATACACTTCAAGGGGAACATTCTTTTGGATTTTGATACATATTTAGGTGTCTTTTAATTCTCTTCTCCCAGTCTATCTAACTCTTCCTTAACTACTATAGTTTTAGTATTTTTTATTCCCTACTGAGTATTTATTTTTTTAATTCCATAGTCTCATTTCCAGTATAACCTTTATTAAACATTGGCATTTCAGTCTCTCTTTTGGTATTCTTTCTGTCCTTGACATAGTTGGTCTCTAGTATGCAACTTAATCATTTGTTTAGCTCTTTTGCATTCTATTAACTTTCCCATTTGGCTTATCTGCTGTTAATATGTTGGTTCTTTATTTAATTTCTCTTTCTTTGAGACACCTCTCATCTATCCACTATGTTCTCAACTACAGGGATCCCTATAGACAGAATTCTCCTTCTCCAATCATTGACCTCTGTTGTTCTTAAAATAATTTCTCCTACTATATAAACAAACGTTTTATCATCATTCTCCGAAAAGTTTTTGTGCTCAACAGGGCAGTCTCTCTCTCTCTCTTTATGGTGTTCCCCTATAGATTAACAAGATCTTCTTGTATGTTTGTTTTTATTTAGATCAATAACCTTCTGCCCTTTTTTTTCATATACGCAAGTCTCAACTGGTTGGCCTTAAAAATAACCCTTTTAGACTGACATTTCTAATTCCTGCTGTTCAACGGAAAGAATCATCCCACTTGACTCTTACTCCCTTCTTTTCTTCAGTTATTTGCCAATTACATAACTTATTTTCAGGTTGGAAACTCTGCACCTGATGTGTACAACATTAACAGAACAAAGAACATTTTCACTTCTGAATCTTATTGTCCTAATCCATAATCATATTTTCCCAGTCTTAGTTTTTTTTAGCTATGTTCGGTTTAGTTTCTTCCCAAGTGTCTTCAGCAACCAGTGTGGTTTCCCTCTTAACCCAAATGCCAAACACTTAACTTTGTTCTGCCACTATAAACATAAATACAGCTGTACTAACTCGCATTTACAGGCCTAACTTACTGCTATTGCCTGTGTCTTACCTTAACTTGTAAGTGTCTCAATACATTTAAACCAGCAGGGGAATCCTGTCCTGGTTTAGTCAAGTACAATAGATTATCATTAACAAACAAGGCCAGTTTCTCCTGGCATCCATACTAGTTGTGCTCTTTAATTTGTGAACCTCCTTATTTTTCTAGCTAAATGTGCCAAATACAACACTAACAAAAGTGGGAAAAAGCAGGCACCCCTTGCATAGCTCTTCTAACTCAAACCCAGTCAGTCTAGTCCAACCTCCCTTTGTGTCTACCTTTGAATCTTTGTATACTGTCAATATTAACTACTTTTTTTTGGAGGGAGGGGTATTCAAATCCTGCCATTCCCCTCACCACAGCAGACCATGTCAAACATGTATTCTTGTGGTGTTTTCATCTGTGTCATCACTGTTTTAGGTTCATAGGTGTGTACTAGGCTAATGGCCCTGCAGCCATTATAAGCCTAACCCACAGAAGTGCCCTGGCATCGTGCCACCCAACGTTAGTTCCCAGTGCCTCTATCAAGAAGAGTCACTGGAGTGATCCCTGGGGTGAACTTTCTATTTCCCATCCACTCATCAAGATTTCTCTTGAAGAGGGACAGGGAGGTGCTCTGCTTGACATGTATAGGAAGTCTATTTCAGAGCATGGTCAGTCTCTGGGTTATGACCCTGTCCCCTCCAGCATGTTCTGTTGATTTTGGTAATGAGGTTGAGGTCTCTGGAGCATGTGGTGTAGACGGATTTGGATTTCTTTAGATGTAGCATTTCTGACAGAGCTGGGTCAGACATAGCTTTGCAAGTCAAGCAACGATCGCTTCCAAGTAGGAGACTGAGAATAGCTGGAGTCTTTTGAGTCTGTCCATGTAGGATGTGTTTAATGCCTAGGATCCTCTTTGTGAGGTAATTCTGTGGCCTCTCCAGCTGTTGCAGGTGTGTAGTGAGGTACATGGCAAATGGGGCATTATACTTGAGGGGAGAGGAGAGAGAGATGATGACCTCTTTCTTCCTGGATGCAAAACTCTTGGTAATGAGATGTGCCACATAGGACTTTCTGACCACAGTGGCAATGTGGTGGTTGAAGGAGAGGTTGCCATCAACCTGCATCCCCAGATCTCTTAAAACTCCTTCAGTGTTCAGTGGGCTCCCACTGATGTGGTAAATTGGTGGGAACTAAGTTTTTACCAGAGAAAGAGTTATAATTCTCCACAGCCTCCAAAGCTGACCTACATCTACGAGAGGCTATGCTGGTCTTAATAGCTTCTGTCAGTTTACTAATGTGGTGGTGGAGAGGGTCTGGCCTTACAAGGTAATATAAGCAGTTTCTTCCGCCTGTTGGAAAGTTTATTCATACCTGACCAGGAGGATATGCAGAGTGTAAAAGTAACCAGCTGGTGACTTTACTTGAATGATGGACCAACTGTGGGCACAAAGCAGGCCAGAGCAGAGACTGTGAAAACTGGATTCAGGATATCACCACCCTTAGTCGTGTTACCAACCATTTGATCCAGATAATTCTCATTAACCCAATCTAACAAATGTTGTGCATACTCAATTTAGAAGTAGAACTACACCCGTCTATGGAGAGGCAGTTTTAGTCACAGAGGATTAGAGACCCATTTCCAAATCAGGATGCTTTCTAGGAATGTCAGAAAATTATGATCATGTGATGTCATGGAAAAGGTACCTGTAACGAGCTGTAAGCTGAAAGTACAATTTATCTAGTGCAAGCTGGAGTTCAATGGGATCTATTTCAATTGATCAATGGAAGACATTGTCAAAACTCACACGATCGAGACCACATTATCAACAATGCAGTTCAATCAATGTAAGCAAAGGAACAATATTGCAACCCTCCCCCTAAAATTATATATACCAATTCTGAGATTGCACTACAGTGGGGAAAAAGGTACATTCCCCAATCCCCACTGTACTGTGATATCATTCAAGATGGATGACTAGCTGCTTTGTACATCATGCACTCTCTACTATGTGGGTGTCAACAATGTCAGTTGTTGACAAAGTGAATTAGGCATGTTCAGTGAGTTTACATCATGGAAGGGGGTGTCATTGGGTATCTCTCTGGAAGAGATGAAATCCGTAATGAAAACGGACAGTTGGCTTCAAGACACGATAGGCCCAGAACCTAGGCATGGGTGAGGTGCTCTCATTACATTTGAACCATGTCTCTGCCACTACACAAACAGACTCATTCCAAATTCAGAAAAGCCTCCAAATAAGGCAATTCGTTATTAAGAATCCTGGCATTGAGAATAACCACCCTGATCTTGTCCAATTAATGATCTGACTTGCCAGTTAGGTTGGGATGTTCCTTAGATGAGTACTGCCTAGAAGACACAAGAGGGGTTAGCAAAGGCTTTGGCCAGTATGTAGAAGCCATTGAACAAGATGTGCAGACCACTGCTGACAAAGCAAGAAGAATGGCGAATAATCTCATTCAAGGGAAAAACATACTGGACCCCACCCCCGCCAAATGATACTTAGCTATTTGTTAAACCCAGTTATCCTGTCCTTGAATCTAGGCATCATTCACGGTGACGGGGAGGATACTACTGAAGACCAAGATCTTATCCTGGACAGCAGCATGTGTTAACAAGTTCCAGTAGGCCCTTCTGCATGTCTTTTATGAGTTCTTTTGCTAGAGCATTTAGTCCAGCAAAGAAAAGTTTGTGTCAGTTATACTTAATGGAGGAGGACATTTTCTAAGTGTCCTTAAAATATGATCATTTCTGGCTGCATGAACATCAACAAATAGAAAACTGAAGTAAACCTAGGGCTGAACAGGTAAAATATAGATACAATGGTTTTGTGCCACGGCTGAACAGTTGTGCATTGATAGTATAATGATTTGAACTAATGAACAAGCAATCACAACCAAAGACATTTTATAGCCAAATGAAAAAATCCAATACAGCTTAGCATACCATTTCTGTACATATATCTAAAAAGACTATAGTCTGAATGTGGCAGCAGGTCTGAGCCTCAAAGGCAAAAAACAAATACAAATACAAAAAACACAGTGGCAAGCTGCTGCATATAACTAAGGTAACAAAAATGAAAAGGCACCAGCAGTGAAGGGGCTAGAAAAAAACATTATACAATAACATTTCACAAAAATGTATTTTTCACATAGGTTACAATGATGCAAGGTTATTTTCCTTAGTACTCCACTTAAGACATCTTTAAGAACAGGTCAGCTGGAAAGTATCATCCAAATCTGACCCACTAATCACATTTGTAATAGGCATGGGACAACCTCCAATGAATCCATGAAAGCCATTTTTATTTTACTGCTAAAGGCAAATATCTAAGCTAGCAAAACAACAAAGTGAAAATATCTATTTGATGTCAGTAGAAGGCTGTAAAGCACTGGCTAAAAGCACTGTGGGAGTAGTCCTTTGAAATAATCATTGTTGATTCTTATGGAGAGTCTTTTCAGTTCAGTGGGTCTTTTGCCCAAGCAGCAAGAAGGACCTCATTTTTATAAGAATTTAAGAATTTAATCACACTGCTTCAGTGATGTTTACCTGGTGCTGATGATCCTTTGCCATGGTCACTTAGTGCACTCAGAACCGTATGCAAATTTTGGCGTCCCCAACTTTCAGCAAGCTAAGAAGACATGAATTATCCAAAATTCACAAACTATTATATCAAGACTAATTCTCTTGGTCCTCCAACTGTTCTGTTATATGATCATTTTGTTGCAGTAAAGCTCTACATAATGTTCTGCTTTTCATAGCCTGCCATTAATATCCATTGCATAAGTCTGTAGTGCAGACAGCCAAGAGTCATACTGGGCTACAACCATTTTAATCTCAGCCAGGTGGCTGTCTGCAGAAAAGTGAAAGAACACCATGATGCTTTTCAGTTTCCTGGTTACATCAGTAAGGGTGCTACTGTCTAGACTGTTAATCTGAGATGGAAATGAAGTTTTAGCACTAGTTAAAGCGCTAAATGATCACACTTGTTTGGAAGTGGACACTAAGCAATTTAATGATCTGCAGGAATCTAAAAGAAAGCTTTAACTGATTCCAAACCAGATCACTGCAGGTTTCAGAGCAAACTTGTGACTTGGTACAGTTTTGAAACTGGACATCAAGGGATTCTGCTAAGGCCATCCTCCTAAAGAACAACTGCAATCATGAAGGCACCTGTCTGAAAGTGATTGACACTACTCGTAAAACCTTCACGGGAATGAAGACTTCACACTTTGCCTGGGAATAGGGATACTGCTATAAATGTATCTGGTGATGTTGAGAATAAGTCAATGTTCAGAAAACCTAATAGGGTCACCCGTACACCAGAAAACCTAATAGGGTCACCCGCACACCAGAAAACCTAATAGGGTCACCCGCACACCAGAAAACCTAATAGGGTCACCCGCACACCCTCATACCTTAACGACTATATATGTACAGGAGTCAGAGACTTTCCTGATGCTGCTTTCTTCTCAGGTCATTTCAGAAATAAAATATGTAAAAATGGGGAGTCTGTATGTCCTCCTTGTGTACATATGGGTTTGCAGCAGGTAGATCGTGGACTCCACTTTCCACAGGTGTGTGGGTGTGCATGTGTGTTGCTCGCCAAGCACAATATAGCAGAAAGACCCAGTGACTTGCTTCCATTTCCCACCTTGCCTTCTAAACTCCCCACTACTAGCAGCAGTTGCAAGGTCACGTTAGGAGATGTCGGCAACTTGTACAAAAGACCGAGAATACAGGCTTTCTACTTAACTTGATTACTTTCTTTATATTATTTTCTTTATAGATTAACAGATTTATTCATACTGCCTGAAAATAATAACATATATGACATTTTAAAGAAATATTTGAGTTACAGACATTTGGAAACAGTATTAGATGCAAGATGTGCAACATAATTACAAAATGTCTTATCCAAAAGTGTTGCAAATACAAGATTTAATTTTTTTTTGCACTGGTACTGCTGTAACTGTACACTGATCTTGCAATATCTTGTAGGGAACATCTGTACGTGTTGCATTTAAAAAGGGAGTAACATAACATTTTAAAAGAGAGCCTCAAATGTCCAATTGCTCCGATTTAAAATCCTAAAATGATGTGATTAGGATGCAAGAAATCACTTAATCACGTGGAAAATGACCCAGTTATCTAGTTTTGTAACTGGAACTTCCACAGGGTGCATTTGATGAATGAACACCACAGACAGGAAGCATTTAGCATGCTTCCACTACAAGTAGGTGAGTTGCAAGTTGCCAAGGATGCAAATCACTGAGCAGAACAAGTTGGGGAATCTACCAGATGAAAAACTGAAGTGAATTTCTGGAAAGGGGCAAGCCCCTTTCCCCCCACACACCTTGTTGAAGAACAAGCCCATCATGGCCCCCAAACTTACATATACTAACTCCATGGTTGCACAAACATGAAAAAGCGTGTTTGTAAAAGAAAGGAATCACGACACACTGACAAACCAGACTAGCAACGATTTCTTATGGAAAGCACCGATCACACAGTTTAACTTTATTGAGTCGTGCTTCCTGCATTGGTACTTGTAACTGGACAAGCAGTAGAGAACACATTTAGCACTCAACTGCCAATACAAGTACTTTCTGCCACTAAATAACAATGAAGAGTCCTGACTGGAAGAAAATGCTGACGTGTGCTGTTTATTATTTGCAGGTGAAATGTAAACAGAAGAGTTTAAACTCACTGAGCAGACTTCCCTGATCTGGAACTCGCAAATCTGTTTTCACTGAGAATTAGTCCACATGTTTTCTGTTTGCGAGCTAGCGGAGATTCACAATTCCTGTTTTTTTTTTTCACCATGGTTGTGAAACTCTGGAATTAGTACATGTAAGCAAGGAGTGGTGGTTGGGATGAGGGGGGGGTGTTATATGCATGCAGATGGTGCTTCAATCTTTTGGTTTTGTCTGTTTAAAACTAAGTTACAAAGTGATGAAACAATGCAACCCTTTAAAATATACATTATTACTGTCCTTTTCAGGATGCTTTTTTCTGAAACTGTACTTTTTTCTGTAGTTTCTATGAGTCTAATGGAAACCAAATTAAGCATTTAACTTAATTGTTGGCTGCTTATCAAGATCTGTGGATCAGAGGATTGACATGTGGATTCCGATTACAAGAGTCTAGTTAAGAGACATATCACTCCCTCTATAATTCTGCTTGTTTTGTTAGAATGGGTACAGCACAGCCTGACTTTCAGGGTGCCCCCTTACTGAACGAATGCTCCTTTACTGGCACACATGATGAATGGGATTACAGCTGCAGCTCAATGATCATGTGATCTCATGTGCATATGAAAGTTTAGCCATCCTACTAAGGCTGCTGAATCAGAAAACATTCTCTGATCATGTATTCTGTATCTCAATGGACCAGAGATGTTATGCTGGCATAAGCCATCCTAGAAGCTTTGGGTATGGAGGCTGGATTAAGGGTTAATGAATATAGCATATATATCGTTACACTGCTTCAAGGTACTCTGAAAATGGCCTTTGGTTAGACTACTGCAAATGGGACAGCTCAGAACTAAAAATGCTGGGTTATGAATGTAATTTCTTAGGACAGCAATAAAGACATAAAAATATGTTTGTTTATAGATGACAACTGTCATACCATCAAGTCCACTGACCCTTTTGGCATACAAAATTAAATAAACAAATAAATGACAAACTTTTTTCACATTTAATAAACGCATACAGCTGCTTTCTAAAAGAGAAAGAGTAAAATTTTCATAATGTCTTGCACCAAGCAAAATGTTTTAGGCCACAAATTTTAAATACCCACATTTTTTCCATGAAATCTGGCAGTAGAATATGTGAGGAAAAGTATTAATTCTGTACAACACTTCCAGATTTTAGTGTATGGCCTGTCAAGCCAGCCATTTGACAAGGACACAAAGGATTGCCATGGGCTTTGAAACATGCCTACTCGAAGTTTCTTACTTTGCATCACAGTTTTGCTTTACCTCTCATGAAACAGTGATTTTTATAACAAACCATTCAAGTTATGAAACAGTGGCAGACATTACAGTTTTCCACTACATCTGAAATTGCATGTTATGGCAAATCAAATTGTTCTATTAACTCTCTAAGGAAAATTGGGCACTGGTTTAGAATTTCCCCAAATGTTGCACCTTTGAATTTTAATGTTTCTGATTTTGTTGCTAATATTCAAGAAGAGAGAGAGATTGCTATGCTTGGAATTTCTGCAACCAGCTGCAAGATAACATGCTCCCACCATTAAAATATGGTGATCTAGTACTATGCGCAAAGAAGTCTTTTTAAGAGAGGCTTCCCCCCTGAAAACACTAGGAGGCTGACAAAAGGACCTATTAGGGAGCTTAGCAAGTTTCTGATCTACCTCTTAAAGATCACACAAGTAGTCTGTAAATCAGTAGGTGAAAAAGCCTTCTCAAAGCTTGCATCAGCAGCTTGTAACTCATTAGCTCAAAATATTAGAAAAAAACGTAAGTTAATTTTTAAAGAGCAGCTAACAAAACTTCTTAGCAGCAAATACAAGTGTTGTTGTTTTGACACTGGCTAGACAACTGACCAAGCATCAACGAGCAGCAAACATACGGTAAACCTTATAGCAGACCACACTTGATTCTTCATGCATTTCTATACTGCACACATTTTAGTTTCATTACCATTATAAAAGAGTCTATTTGTAATATGTGACCAAGTTGTAGCATTAGTTCTCTCATGTACGTCTGTATCCATTGACAGCTGCTATGTTTGATGTATGTCACTGACAGCATGCTCTATCAATAGTATGTTATCTGTAGCGAAAACATAATTCTATGTTGGATTTTGTAATCACATTGGTTTAGGTCATGGCTAAAAATGGTCTGTAGACCAGCAAAGCAACCCAATCAACAAAGTAAACACATGAAATAAACAAATGCAATAGGGAGCAGATGGACTTCAGAGTGTGTGCGAGTACGCAAGCAAGCACATAGATATGCCAGAGAAACAGTATCGTACACAAATAATGCCAATATTGTTACTTTAAGTCAACATCATACTGTCAACTTAAATGAGGTAATCCTGTGAATTCCCTTGCTAGTGGAATTTAAGACCTTGAGATGCCCTCTTCCCTTCCACAGGCTTCAATAGACAGCTAGTTACCCATAGGAGCCTTGTATTCAGTTCCTCTATGAACACAGCAATTTCTTTCTGATATGCTTAATTTAGCAGCCATACAACCTGTTGGTTAATTGTTAGCATCATATCTTTCAGCTTTTAATATGGATAATGGAAATCCATATTTGCTGTAGACAGCTGTAGCAAAGAACATGATAGAACTAAGTTGTAGTTGAACCTATCACCTACATTTTTACACGTCATCAGACTTTATTATGCATCTTTCTAGGAATAATCTGAGACATTGCAACTTTGGATGCCTTGTGTGTACTTTGCTATTAAATAACGGAAAAATACAGAAAATTTTAAACATTTTATTTATTTAAAAACTCTTGCTATTTCTGCATTTAATAATCATATGCTACACTACTCCAGTAACAGTTTGATCTAATTAATGGCAACAGGACAGAGAAATGTATGAGGAGTGTCCTTGAAGAAAATGTCTCTTCACTGAGTGCATGACCCTGAGTAAGTTGCTAGAACTGCAAACATCTCATTTTAACCTTTCTTAAGCCCATCTTTTCCTCACAATACCTTCCCTCTTTTTCTGTCTCAAGTAGCATCCTACCATACTCTTAAAAGGTCTAAGTTAAGCCTGTACAAAAAATGTTGTACAAAACAAAAAAATCTGCAGTAATCTAAGTAGGGGAAACCTTTGCCCCTTCAGGAACAAGTTTTGAGCATGGATTTGTGCACAGAGAGCTGAAACCCTGGTTGAAAAGGCCCAACAGCTACAGGAAGAGAAAGTGTAAAAAAATGAAATGTTAGCGACAGGTGCAAGAGGGTGCTGCTGGGGAAACTGTGGAATCCAGAGTTGGTGGGTACCTTCTGGGCGCCTGAAAAGGCATGGTAGAAGCTAGACACGTAAGTCATGATAGCCTTCTCGTCCGGCCTTGCTGTGCCAACGATGTCTGTCAAGAAACAAAAGTTATTTTACACAGGTTTGCCATTACAAAGAGGGGTAAATTGGCTCAAATGTCACTCCCCTCTACATTTCACTATGGCACAGCAATGCTGCAGAAAACAGTGTATAAAAACTGAGCATTATTCTACACTTTGATATGTTCAATGACTACTTATGTACTTACCATACCAATGAATCTTTGAAAGAAGCACTGATAACAGATGTAACACACAGAATGGGCACTCTGACTGGCAACATCTGGGAAAACTTTTCTTTTAAACCTTCAAGGTTGGGATATGCCTTACTACCACCACACGTCACCTGGATATAAGCCAGCTACTTCAAAAACTTCTGAATTTTCCACCCTTCAGATCTAAAATCAAGAGAAGACACTCAATGGGTCATTACACAATTTCCAGCTGTGGTGCTGGATTCTCAGCTACATTTAGGAACAATTATAGGTTCTGGAGGACCATCCAACATGGAAGAGGGCTTAGTATGTAACAGCAGCTTTTTTACTCTATGAGGTGGACTATGCTTAGAATATGTGCAAGGGAAACCCTTGATAAGTTCAGAGGCCCCCATCTACTGTAGCTGTGCTACATTAAAGACAGACAGAGCATCCTAAGAAAGTAAAAACAACTGATTCTTCATTTAACCTGCTGGCAACTAAACAAAATCCTGTAACAGTGCAGAGGAGAAGCGGCACTAGAAAGCTGCAAAACAAAAACATTACTAAACAAACTACAGAAAAGAGGAAGCAAAAACAGGGGAGGAAGGGATGAATGGAAGGTGTTATAAAATGCCAAGCATATGGGTAACAAAACAAGTCCACATGCTGCATCTGTACAGAAAATGGCACGGGTACTACAGGTGTAACGGATGGTATTGCTATACTTTGTTGCTGTCTGTTCTACCAAGCAGATTTTCATTGAAGATTTTAGATCACTGTTCATTTAACCACAAATAGTTGGACTCTGAGCTCGTGTTGAGTTTAGTAGGTTTTCTCATTTTCCCCACTGTAATACAACTGTGGAGTAGATAAATATAATTATGGTAGCTTGCAGAGGTATGTCCTCCATATAGGGGTGCAGGGGAGAATCACCCATACAGGAAAAAAAAAAAAAGACTTTCACAGTTTTTTCAGTTATGTCTTCTTTTGGTAATGGAAATTCTGGAAACAATAATCAGTTCTTACTGCAAAGGATAAGTACATGTAATTATTAGGATTCAGGGTGAAAAGGTGGGACAAGCGGAGAAAAGAACTGTTGGTACACCCATAAATAACAGGAAATGGAGTAAAGTCCACTGTAGAACACCCCCAAGGATGAGTGAGGCAATGAAGGTTTGATTGAAATGTTAGAACCAAGATTAGGTGGGGCAGGCATTGGATTTGTGGTGGCTAGGTATAGTATGGAGGAAGAGAACTGGTAGGCACTGTGTTGGAAGTCAGAATTGAGAAAAACAGAAGACTCCACATGGAAGAATATTCTTGACTTGTCCCCCACTAAATTAAAGGTGGTAATTGTGAGACATCACTTAGCAATGATAATTATGCTTATTGAGACTCATTATTTCTGATTAAGAGTGCGATAAACCAAAAATCAGTCCTGTCCTTGGAGATGAAGGAACTTCAATGAATGAAATTAACTCACTGCTTCCAACTTATTTTTTGAATGATTTTAAAGGACTAAAATATTTTTTGAATGATTTTAAGGAGTAAAAATAGTTTCCATTTCAGCAGCCTTAATCAATCACCAAAGCTTTTACGCAAAAGACTTTAAACTCTGGATTAAGGTTCGATCCACCAATAAAGATGCACATGACTCCTACTGACCTTCTAATGGCCAGAAAAGTACAGTTTTGTACCTACCATAAATGTAGATGTTAGAGTGCCAATACAGCTGCAGTCATAACAGATGGGTTCTCCTGCCATCAGGCGGGTCCTCGGTCGGCCGAATTCCAAAGTCTAGGTCCGGCGTCGGTTGTCGCCGCTTCTTCCCTGACGTCAGTGCGACAGGGGGTATAAAAGAACCAGCCGACGCCATTTTCTTCAGTTTTTCTTGCCCCAGATGTCAGGTGCCCCCAGAAGGAAGGCAATACATAAATTTGTGTAATAAAGCAATGTCATATAATCAAAATACAGTAGTGCAAGCAAATACACCATAAATGAATACCCCAATCCGGTTGTATGAGGAGGTGTAGCCAACAGGCCTGTCCCAAGAGGGGAAGGAGGGAGGGGAAACCTGGACTGCAGCTGTATTAGCACTCGAACATCTACATTTATGGTAGGTACAAAACTGTACTATGTTCTTCGTGCATACAGCTGCAGTCATAACAGATGGGTAGAATCCCAAAGCTAAGAAAGGGGTGGTAGGCACTAGGTGGAACTAGGAGGAGCCAGGATGCCCTGCAAGACTGCAGTGGCAAAGCCTACTCTAGATTTGGAGTATAATGGAAGGTGGTAGTGCTTGGAGAAGGTATGCACAGAACTCCAAGTGGCTGCTTCCAAAATATCTTTGGTAGGAACTCCTCTGAGGAAAGCTGCAGAGGTAGCTGTGGCCCTTGTGGAGTGAGATCTGATGCCTGTAGGTACAGTTTTGCCATGAAAAGAATAACAAAAGTGTATGCAGTGGGCTATCCATTTTGAGATTGTCTGTTTGGAAATTGGCTTCCCTTGAGCTCCTATAGCATAGGACACAAAGAGCTGTTCTGATTTTCTGAAAGGCTTTGTTCTGTCTAAATAATAACGCAGCTGTCTGTGGATGTCCAAGGAATGTAGCAATCTCTCCCCTTTGTTTTGAGGACTAGGATAAAAGGTAGGTAAGTGTATAGCCTGATTCAAAGCTACCCTAGATACCACTTTTGGCATAAAGGACGGGTTGGTTCATAAGGAAACTCTGTCCTGATGGAAGATGATAAAAGGCTGCACAGCCATGAGGGCTTGTAGTTCTGATACCCTACGAGCCGAGGTAATAGCCGGAAGGAAAGCTGTTTTCCAGGACAAATATTGCAAATCTGTTGAGGCAGCTGGCTCAAAAGGAGGCAAGGTTAGCTTTTCTAGAATGAAACGATCCCAAGCAGGTATTGGTTGTTTCCTTGGGGGTTTTATATTCTTAGCCCCTCTGAGGAACTGTCTTAAGAGGGGGTGAGAGAATAAAGGTGGATCAGTGTTGTATTCTGCAGAAATGGCTGAGGCATAAATTTTGATGGAGGAGAATGAAAGTCCACTGCTTAGCAGCTCAGCTAGATACTGTAATATTTGAGGTAAATTCAGTTTTCCCGGATTTTGGCCCTTTTTCTCATTCCAGGCACAAAACCGTTTCCATTTTGCGGAGTAAGCTTTTCTAGTAGACTGCCTTCTGGCCTCCAAAATGACATCCTGCACCTCCTTGGAGAGTAGAGTCTGTTGTGATGTTAAGGAATCTTCCATGCGGCCAGATTGAGTGTTTTCAGCTGACTGAAGAGTTTTGAAGCTGTGCTGAGTCAGAAGAAGAGGCATTAGAGGCAGGGTCCATGGTGGGGAATGCGTCAGGCTCCTCAGGAGTGGGTACCAGTGTTGTCTTGGCCAGTCTGGAGCAATGAGAATCATCTTTGGTCTGTCTGCTCTGGTTTTTAATAGAACTTTGGGCAGCAGAGGAAGAGGTGGGAAGGCATAAACTGTCATTGTTGTCCAACTGAAAGAGAGAGCGTCCACTCTCCAGGCCTTTGGATGAAAAATCCTTGAGCAGAATTTTGTCAATTGGTGATTTTTGTGGGAGGCAAAGAGATCTATGTCTGGCCTTCCCCATGCTTGAATTATCTCTGTAAAACTTGAGGATGCAACTTCCATTCGTGTGGATCTGTCATATTTCTGCTTAGGTTGTCTGCCAGCGTGTTTTCCTTGCCTGGCAAGTACTGTGCTTGAAGTTCGATTTGTAAGTCCAGAGCCATGTTCCAAAGCGACATGGCCAGCCTGCATAGGGGTATGAATGGGTTCCTCCCTGTTTGTTTATGTACCACATTACTGTGGTGTTGTCTGTCCTTATCAATAGTTGACCTGGATGCAGAAGGTCTTTGAAAGCTATAATAGCATTTATTACTGCTAGCATTTCCTTTTGATTGATGTGAAGGTGCTTTTTTTTTGAGACCATTTGCCCTGAATGCACCGATCTGTCATGTGCGCCCCCCAGGCGTAGTCCGAGGCGTCTGTTGTGATGACTTGATCTGCTTGAGGCTTGCTGAATGGGAGACCTGTGTTTGTTTGGCATGCTTGAGCCCACCACAGAAATTCCTTTTGAAGACATGGAATTAGTGGTATTGTTGTTTCCAAACTGTGGCTGTGTTGAGACCATAGTTTTTTCAGGTACCACTGAAGTTTCCTCATATGCAGCTTTGCACATGGGATTAGTAGGATGCAAGATGCCATGAATCCCAGAGCCTGCAGGATTTTCCTTGCAGTCAGCCTGGTGAAATTTGCTAGTGCTCTGAAGTATTGAGTTAGTTGCCCCTGCTTCTCTGGCGTGAGGTAGGCCATCTGGGTGTTTGTGTCCAAGTTGGCACCCAGGAAAATTATTTTCCGAGAGGGTATTAGCCTTGATTTCTTTTTGTTGACTGTGTATCTCAGAGAATTCAACAACATTATTACATAAGCCAGATGTTCCAGAAGTATGTGCTTGCTGTCTGCTTGGATCAGGCAGTCGTCCAAATAGGGGTATATTTGTATCCCTTGAAGTCTGCAGTAGGCAATTACTGATGCCAGGCATTTCGTGAATACTCTGGGCAGTAGATAAGCCAAAGGGCAATGCAGAGAATTGATAATGGGTTGAACCTGCAAGAAATCTGAGGTATCTTCTGCAATTTTGTCTGATTGGGACATGCAGGTATGCCTCCTTGAGGTCCAATGTTACCAGCCAAGACTCCTTGCCCAGCATGGGAAGAAGCTGCCGTAAAGTGAGCATCTTGAATTTTGGTACGAGTAAATATGTGTTTAGGATGGATAGGTCCAAAATAGGTCTCCAATCTTTTCCCTTCCTTGGTACCAGGAATAGTCTGGAATAAAAACCTTGACCTTGTTCGTGAGTAGGTACCTCTTGAATAGCTTTCATGTCCATGAGATCTGAAATTTGTCTTTGTGCCTCTGCCCTTTGATTGTGTGGCAGGTTTGGCATGCCTCTCGTTTTTGGAAGGGTGTGAAAATGGAATCTGTAGCCTCTGTTTATAATGTCCAGGATCCATTTGTCTTTGTGACAATATGCCAATTTTTTGAAAATAATGCCAGCTTTCCGCCTAAGGGTGCTGCCATTTGAGCCTTGCTTGGCATGCAAAGGGGGAAAGTCATTGGGCTTGCTTTCTGAATGGCTGTGAACTATCCTCACCACCTCTGTGTAGGAGCTTGCCATTGTCTGCCTCTAAACGATCCTTGGGATTGCCCTCTGCCCCTCGGGCACCTGTATCTACCTCTTTGGGGTCTGTCCGTGGCTGGAAAGGACCAATTTTTGGAAGGCCAACTTCTACTGAAACGTGGGGGTTGTACCTGTAGAAAATCTTTCACGGTTTGCATTGATTTAGCCTTTTCCTCCATTTTCTTTAATACCTCCTCAGCTTTAACACCAAATAATACATCCTTATGAAGAGGGGCATCTAGTAATTTAGCTTTGACATGATCTGGTAAGGTTTGTTCCTTGAGCCAGGCATGTCTACGTATGACTGATCCTGTAACAGCAGCTCTACATGAGGCCTCTAGAGCATCAAAACCACATTGCAAGGTATGTTTACCCACTTGTTCTGCACTATGCATCAAATCCTGCAACTCCTTCAAGTCTGGTTGTTCAGGTTGTGACATTTTACTTCTCAATTGTGATAACAGAAACTGTTGGTACTTTAGCATATGGAACTGGCAGTTTAATGCCCTCATGGTTAAGGTGGCCGAGGTATATACCTTTTTTCTCCACCTTTCTAAGGATCTGGAATCTCTCTCGGAAGGTAATGGATTTTTAGCAGTGGAGGCCTTAATTCCCTTGGGGCCCTGTGAAATAGTTTCTGGGTCAGCCGCATGGCTTTTGTATAGAAATTGGTGTGAGTCAGGAAACCGGTAGTACCGGTCAGACTTGACGGGCTGGAGGTAAAGAATCTGGGTTAAGGCAGGCCTCCAAGTACACATCATCTAGTATGTCCAAGACAGGAGGTATAGCCAGAGGCATGTGCTGAGGTAGCAAGAGAAAATCCCTAAGCCTTTTCTTGGAATCTGAGTACTCTTGGCCTTCCCAGTGGAAGTGTTCCCTTAAGGTAAGCAAGGTTTCCCCAAATGAGTAATCCTCTGGGGGGGATACAGAGGGAATGGACTCCTCTGCATCAGAATCTTCAAAAGGGAGTAAGAAAGTTCCTGTTCATTAGAGTGCTCTGATATAATGGAGGCCTGATCAGAGGAGGGGGATTCTTCCTCCACTCTGGGCCTTTTGTCCGGGGGGGGGGGGGAGGGTTGAGAACCCCTGATAAGAGTAATTAAATCCTCAGCCATTTTAAAAATCTGTTTTTTAGGCATGGGGCCTGGAGATGGGCCCTGTGTAGCTTGTCTCTTAGAATGCATGGCTGCTTTAGACTTAGTGAAAGCCTTGATGGAAAAAGAAGAGGAAGGTCTTAAGACACCTTGAGAGGAGGCAGACCTGTCTACATTTTGAGATTCACCACCAAAAGTGGCTTCAGTATCTGTAGTCGGGGTGTGGGCCGAGGAGCCTGCGACCTCGGGCACAGAAGACACCACCAATGAAGTGTGGTCGGTAGTCAAGGGCTGCGTAGGCACCTCGCTGAGAACCGGACCACCTGAAGTCGGGTTTGGTGTGGTGTAGGTAGAGGCCGCGGACCTCGTGTGTCGGTCCTTATCTTTGCGCTTTTTAGACAAAACTGGAGTCGGAGTATCCGACGACATAATATAGTTAAATTTTTTGCCAAAAAAATGCTGGGCGAACTCCGCCCGATGCTTAATGGTGCGTTTGTTGAATGTAGCACAAAAACGACAGACCGAGACGTTGTGGTCTTGGCCTAAACAAGGAATACAGAGGGAATGAAAATCCTTATGCGGTATTTGCTTCCCACATGAAATACAATTATTAACTTTGTCTGACATCGGTCTGAGGCAAGAAAAGTTTCAACGGGTACTTAGCTTTCAAGAAGACTTCGGTTGCAAAATTTTCGTAATTTCAGGAGCTGGCCGACCGGCACTTGCGAACTGCTTCTGCTTCGGGCACCGCGCGGCAAGAAAGACTGAAGAAAATGGCGTCGGCTGGTTCTTTTATACCCCTATCGCACTGACGTCAGGGAAGAACCGACGACAACCGACGCCGGACCTAGACTTTGGAATTCGGACGACCGAGGACCCGCCTGACGGCAGGAGAACCCATCTGTTATGACTGCAGCTGTATGCACGATGAACATCAGGACTGATTTTTGTTTTCATTTATAGCGCCTCAGTGCATAGCACATCTGTGCTACGTCTGGTTCACTCATACATTTACAATATTCTCTGAGTCCTACAATTTTATTTTAATTATTATTTTTAGATTAAGAGTGTGATGTATAAGAAAAGATATAGGTTTTGAACCACAAGAGGGCACACACAATTTGGTGGGGAGCACAGCAAGAATGCAGAGTAGCTGAAACTACAAGAATGAAGTGTGGTTACATTACTAAAGGAGTTTAAAAAATGGAAATTGAATGGGTGTGCCTTCTTTGAAGGTTGGGTGTCGGGCTGGTAACTCAGTACCATAAAATCCACTGCCAATCATTAGCGGACCAGAGTTCTGTGGCAACCCCTAACTGGGAAAAGCCGAAAGACATATACATTATATATATATATATATATATATTCTTAATCAGAAAAAGGGGGATCTGTAAGAATAGAAAGCAAAAGTAAGGCATACTGGTAAACTGAAGGCATATTGGCACAGAGGTAAGGCCACCTACTTGCTCTACTACAAAAAAGGTTTACAGAAACAACTATTATTTACAGCCTGCTCTCCTTTTCCAGGAAGTGGGGATTTAATACTGCTGAGTGACATACCTGGTAAAAGCCAGACTCCTACCAGGAAATGGTTACAACTGCAATGGAGAGGGGTATGGTAAGGCTCCTCCTGCATACCATTCCTCCAAGATAATGGCAACTGATGCTAAGTGCACTGCCTCAGATGTTCTCATTAAATCCCTCCAACTCATCTACTATACGTTCCCTACACTGGATAAATTACAGTCAGAAGGCTGTTTTGTAGTTCTGGGAAGTCAGAATATTGAAATCGAATAGCCAAGATCATGAGAACGCTGACAAGGAGTACGGGACAATTAATTTTCAGACATCAAAGGAGGTGTGAAGGATTACAAAGATGGCTTCATACCTCTCAACTGTACAGATTTTTTTGCACAATGTCCAGATTTTTGGTTCATATTTTTGGTTTATTTCTCATAAAATTTGAAGTTTTCTGGCAAATCATTGGGATGAGCTGAGGACTGAAGTCACTAAGTAATGACATACATTTGAGTTTCAGACTTCAAATTCTTCAGAAAATACATGTTAAAATCAACGACTTTTAAGTTTATACGAGCGATATTTAACATGTCCCCATTTTGGGGACTTTGTCCCCCCATTTTGTTGGGCTTTGTCCAGATTTCTTGCACAAAGAGGTTGAGACATATGGATGGGTTACAATGTGACTAAAAAAGAGAGAGAGACACACACAGAGAAACAAAACATGTGACGGAATGAAAAAAGTGTGAGTTATAAGAGTCCTCCCGCATGATGTTGATGACAGAGGTTTGGTAAATCACTAATGTATCAAAGGGAAAATTATGTGCAACATGCCACCAACTCCAGATTACACCATCCAGTTCTTACCTGTATACTGAATGGGCAGTGATAGCATCTAGTAGATATCCTGTATGAGGTCAAGGAGCACAGTGGTGAGAAAAATAAGAAAAGCAGGTAAAAGAAAAGAATATCTTTTTTGGTGTCAGGAAAAAAGTAGCAAAGGTTTTTTTTTTTTTTTTTTTTTTTTTTACTGGTTAGGACAGCTTTAGGAACAGGATACAAGATGGATGCACAGAGAAATATGACTAAAAATACACTATATTCAAATTTAATTGTGGAACATGGGATTAGGACATGCACTGGACTGCTTGGGAAGGGAGTAAGAAGAGTTTGGAGATCAGACAAACACTGAATGAGTTCTTTACCTTGGCAAACATGAAGGCATGGTGCCAGCAAGGGAAACTGGCTAGATGGGAACAAATGGATAAGAGAAAAAGTAGCTAAAAAAGATTCAGAGAAAGAATTAAAGTTACTTCAACAGGAAGAGTGCTGGGGACTAGATGAGCTGCTCCCCCCAGTACTAAGCTAAATAATTTATTATTTGGCGAACCAGTGACAAGCCTACTTTATCACTTCAAAACTAAATCTGCAGGAAAGTCTCCAGGAATGCATGGCATTTCTTGGGGAAGACTGGAAGATAGGAGGGAAGAAACTGATAAAAGATCTGGGATGTTTAGTTTAATATTTTAAAAAGAGGGGAAGCACTGGAAGAAAGCTGCAATGGCTTTAATACCTAAAGACAACAAAGACCCATCAGACCCAGTTTCATATAGCCCCATTTCAATTTGAAACCATGGTTATAAATTGTGCACCTCTACAATAGCTAAACAAATGGCAAAACTGTTGCCAAAATTGATAGATATAGGTCAATGGGGGTTTGTAGAGGGGAGGCAAACATCTGACAACATTAAAAAGCAAACAAGAAGTCCCCAAAGCATAAAGAATGCAAGTCACGAGTAAACAGCAACAAAGGCAAATGCTGGTATAAAAAGTAACAAAAGTTGTATAAAAAGTAACAAAAGTGGTATAAAAAGTAACAAAAGTTTATTAAAACAGACGCGAGTGCTTTCGCAGCGAAAGTGCTCACGTCTCAAACTTTTGTTACTTTTTTAGTATATTTAGTGTGATCTGACTATCTGACAACATTAACAGAACAATGATGATCCAGAGGGAAGCAGAATATAAGAAAATAATGCTACTGTTGGTGGAAGTTAAAGTATTTGACAGAGTAAGTTGGATTTTATGAGTAAGACAATGGAAGGATTTGCATTCCCTGATACAATAATAAAGATATACGAGGGACTGAAGGCAAAAATTAAAGTGAGAGGGTTCCTCTCCGAGTCTGACACGTTGTGTCTGAACAAAGCAATCGGGCAAAGGTTTCCTCTTTCCCCTTTGTTACTTGCTTTACATTTAGAAGCATTGGCAAAGATGAGGTTTGTAACTGGGAACATGTTGATACGGTTTTTCTTTTATATAAAAGTATGTGTATGTTTGCCTATGTCTTAAGTAATCATTCAATAAAGATGTTAAAAAATATATTGTTTAATATGCCCTCCCTTCAGAGCGTCAGACTAAATGTGAGAACCAACGCTTTGAAAAATAAACCTCAGTTCAGTCAGAACAAAAAATTCTGAGACTCATGACTATACTTTAAGCTTTTTTTTTTTTTTTTTTTGGGCAAGGGGACTTAACTCAACCCTCATCCCTGCACCCACTGACATTGGATTCACACCCTTGATAATAACTCTGAGACTATGCTACAGTACTGCAGTCTCAGAGTTGGTACATATTCCCTAATTCACACTTGCTTTGTTAGCTTCAAGGATCACAATTACAGTCCTAGAACATTCACTACATACCAGTTTATACTTATGATGTGTTCATTTAACTATTTCAGTTTTTTCAGTTAATACTGGTATATCAGAGTTTTGTATGCACTTTTCTGCAGTTTGCACACTGCTTAAGATTTAACCTCTTTAATAAACACTGACTGGTTGACTTAATTATCAGTCCTTGATGACATTTTCCAGCATTTGCCAGTTTTATGCTGGCACTGCTAAGGTTGCATTCAGCAAAAAAAACCTCAACTTCCCACAGCCAGAGCAAAAACTCCTCCAGGCATGAGATCTTTGAAGGAATGACAGACATAAATCAGTCTAATAAATGATCTTTGAGATGGATATCAGCAGTGTGCTGACTTCTTGGGTCATCTCTCCAAGTGTTGACTCAATATTTTCCCTAATCTTGAGCTCCCATGTTTAGAATATATGCCGCACCCCCCCCCCCACACACACACACACACACACACACACACACACACACACTGCATATCTGGTGTGCTCCTGCCAAATATAGGGACAGAGGCTGCTGCAGGTTCCCTAGTCCTGGACTTCTCAACCAAGGTGAAAAGTAAACTATATATATATATATATATATATATATATATGTATAAGTGGGTCAGATGGAGGGTAAAAAGTTCCCACAGTAAACATAACTTTTAAAGATGATCAGATGACATGGCGAATTTCACATACCTGCTATTACATTTGCAGAATGACAAAAGGTTGCAATTAGCCTCTTTAGTTTGCCCTTTAAGCGCATTCAATATCTTACACTTTAATTTGCTCCTTTTTTACACCTTGCACAGCCTACCCCAAGCCATCAAGAATGTCTCTAGATCAATCCCGACCTCCATTCTGGCAGTCTATTCTATAGGTCAATATTTTTTTTCTGAAGAACTACTTTTGTTGATTCAAGGAGTAGCTGGTCTCTAATCTGGTGCCTATGCCTACCCTGTCTTACTACAAAAGGATGGTGCCCTTTATCTCCCACAAAGGGCATGTGCACCTCTACCGCATTCTGTCTGTTCTGGTTCATAATGTTCTCCTCAAGTTTCTAGTCATATCTTTCCCTCCAGGCTAAACACCCTTCTGGAGCTTTCCAGTGGAATCCATCTACCAGCATGACGTTCTTACTACTGAAGCCCATACCATTCTTACATCTTTGTCTAAAGTTACAATCACAGAGATGTACTTTTCCAGCTCAGGTCTGAACAATGCTGCCCCCCTTTGGGCTCAAATGGAGCACATCTCTGCTGCTCTGCCACAGCAGGCCCGTCTGCTAAGCCTCTAACATCCTTCTGCCAGTCCCAAGCCATCTCTTTGTCCACTGCCTCACCCTTTCTTTATCTGATCTACTCATAACACACAGAAAAAAAAGTTTCCTCCAATGGTGTCCATCTTGGCAGCTCTCTGACATTGCTAGACTGTAACAGGTCACTGATGCCTACATACAAAACAATGTAAATCCACACTTCCTTGTTGGCAACTTGATATGCCTCCTTTCATTGCTTATGAAATCTAAGCCATGAGTCTGGTTGGCAACTTGATATGCCTCCTTTCATTGCTTATGAAATCTAAGCCACGAGTCCTGTTGGCAACTTGATGAATCTCCTTTCATTGGTTATGAAATCTAAGCCGTGAGTCCTGTTTCACTGTAATTTGGTGTAACCTTTCCCACTTCCTAAGTTTCACATACCAAAAATTATTTACTATTTCCTTTCACCTTACTTTCCCGACTCATGCTAATACCACTCCTGTCTGCAAACTTACTTAAATCAAAGGAGACTGAGCTGTCTGTTTCCCTAAGCTTACCCTCACCCAAGGTAAAACTACAGCTGATGTGACTATGCAAGGCAGGCATACCCTGGAAAGAAAGCAAGGAGAAAAATGGATTGCTTGAAGGAAAGCTCGTATACCACCCTCAAAAAGCATTAAGACATGTGGTCATCACAGGCTATAAAGTCTAAAGGTCCGGTATTGTATCCGGTAAAAATAAAGGCTATTAACAAAAATTCCGGCAGAGAAACTTCAGGTCCACCAAGACATCCAGCTTAAAAGTTGAACACATGAAAATGAGCTTCAAGAAATTAAAGTCCCCGGAAAACAGAAAAGATTTTCAAAAACAACTGACATACAAAGAAAAGAGTAAAAGCTATATGTCTGTACTTAAAAGCAAGGTCCCCGATGGAGAAACTCAGAAAACTCTTACAAAGCTTCCATGCATGTGCATGAGCACAGGTTCATTGTGTCCAGGGAGACCCCTGGAAATCCTAAAGCGTCATGGACTGAAAGGTGTTCATTCTGAAACTGGCATACAGGACATTACTACTACAGTGAATGTCACTTCTATGGCTCTCTGTCAGAGAAAGAAGCAAGAATGAGTTAACAGCTCATCTGCCTGTGAGCAGAGGCCCTGATACAGGTGTGGTTCCAAGAACACAAAGCCCCACAGTTCTCACCAATGTGCATGCCACATCAGTCCTCAGTGATTATACTCTATGCTGTGACAAGCCTAGAAAATTGGCTTTCCATACTCAGTTCTGAGCAACAGTCAGGGATGGCACAGGGTAGACTGAGAATCTGGTTATTAAAGTGATTATGATGGCAGAACAACAGTAGACAATATTCCCCGAAGCCTGATGAGATGTCTTTACCGAAATGAAGATATCTTCCTCCTACATGTCCTGCCTGGTTTATGGGAAGTGATAGGGTGGGGGGCAGTACAGCTTGCAAAAAGCAGACGAATATCATCTCTCTTTTGTAGGTTCTCTTTAATGTCCTGAGATTTCCAATGAAGACCACCCTAAAAGGAAGCATCCAGGTGCAGTTCAAGATAAATGGACAACAGCCACAATCAGGCTAGAACCTACAAAAATCAGCCTTTGTTGTTGTCATTGTGCCTAAATGAAGTACACAGCTAGGAATCTTCACTGGAAAGCATGCCTTGATATTTCCCCAGTTACTCCATGATTTCTAAGTCAAGGAGGTCACAGTGCCTATCCAAAGTCTTGTGTACAAAGAAAGGGACTGAAAAGAATACAAGAATGGACTTAAACTGTTAAACAGACAAATTAGATAATTAAAAGGCAAAAAGGCCCAATGTGACAGAAGCGTATGCAGGATCAGTGAGGAAATATTGACGTCTGCCCCTAACTGCCACAGTAAAATGTTGAACCATTCTGATGGTGACTAATATAGACTTGTTCTGCCTTCTTGTGGGTGAACAGCCTCTGGACTTCATAGGTTGTCAAAACATCACTCTAAGACAACTTTCAATGGAAGATGACCCACACCACAAACGTGAACGAGCACATGAAAATGCATGCTGCTGCAGACACGCGCATGCAGACACACACAGACACGCACAGACACGCACAACTTTTCCTCCATGTAGAAATCACTCTTCACAAAGCATGATTAGTGCTGGCCTGATAAAAGCAGGAGCAGAATCCCTCATGCAGGAAGAATACAGCCCAGGGTGATACTCCAAAGTGATAGACTCAGATCAACATCACCACTGAAGAAGTCTGCCTCATATCCTCAACTAATACTAACAGAGAACCCAGTTGAACTATGAATCTTGGTATCTTCCGCATCATCTAGCAAAGATGGCTCAGATAACTGGGAGGACATCAACCTAAAGGCTAAACCTTGCTAGGAGATAGTCATTAGCAAAGTGGCAGAGCCCACATTCCTATACTGTAGTCTATCTATACTGACCTTTTCTTAAGACATACTTAGAAAACTGACAGTTTCAACATTTCTTTTAAGTAACCATCTTCCCTCACCAAATTTGGGCAGTACAAATGTTGAGAAGAATAAAGGTCAGTGGAATAACAGCATCGGCATAAACCAAAGGAAAACAAGTTCCCTTGAACAAGGGGATCTGACCAACTGATACTGATGCAAACACATACACCATATACCTGAAATCACAAGATCCTTTGGCTTCTTCACAGAACAGACCATCAGTTATCACTGGGTCAAAAACTGAATTTGATTTTTTTTTAATCTCACTCCAAAAATAATACTGGTCAAAAACCTTCCCTCCATGGCATTCACTCCCACTCTTTCCTTCTAACATTGGTCAAAATGACCTCTAATGCCCTCTTCCTTCCCTGCACTTTTCTTCTTCATACTCCTATAAAAGTCTTCTCTTCCAACACCTAAATCCCATTAAGACATGGAATTGTCCACTAGCTGAACTCCCCTTTGTGTCCCAAGTGCTGCTAACACAGTCTACTACCTCTTAAATGGACAGTTTTACTTCAACATATGATCCACAGTCTTGTATCTTCAGTGCCATTATGTGTTAGCAGCATTTTTGCACCCTGGTATCCCCCCACCCCTCCATTCTGCCTCGGACATCTAGTAATCCTTCCTCTTCAGGCCTTTTAAAAACATTAGTACAGATTATGGTAAATGGGCATCTGGTAAACCATGTCCTTACAATCAGAAACAGGAACAGGTTCTCACAGACACCTATTGAAAACTTTCTTACAAAGTAATCTCCTGTATATAAAAATAAAATTAATATGGCCAATAGCTCCACAAAATGGGAGGCAGGAAGCATAAGTTACTAGATACGAAGACTGTGGATACAAAGTAATTCAGTATCATCACATTTGCTCTCAGGACCCATTTTAAAATGAAACGCTGAATAAAAATACATTAAAATACGCTTGATACCACTTCTATCAAACCAATAAAGAAAGGGTGACAGAACTTACCCTCAGCATCCAACATCTTTGGAATGTCTAAGTATTTCTCCGCAACATCAAAAGCAGTGTTCAGATTGGTCAAGGGGTCATCCTACAAAGAGAAATGTGCAGAGATATATGAAGTGGGCAATTTAGTTATGCAAGACATTCAACTGCAAAAAATCTAAACTAGAGAAAATGCTGCACAATAAGCTGAACACAATTATTTTACCTGCAATAGAAACAGTTTTGATGTGAAACTATACATGACAATGCAAACTGTAAACTTTAACTTTCTTTTAAATGTTTTTTGCCCCTGTGCTTGCCACCCATAGAGTCTCTCCAATCAGACTTGAGTGCATCATTCAGTACCATCTGGACAGAGAGAGAGAGGTCAACATTCAGGCAGTCATGAAAGATGTTTTCATTCTTAATGGTGTCCTAGCAAAGAGGACATGTTTGGTTATGGCCTAACCAGGCAGGGGGACTTGCAACCTGCAAACACCTTCCCCTTAGTAAGAGTACTTTCCCATGCACTAACTCAATGACGGTTACCACAGTTAGTGACTTGGTAAGTTACATGCACAACCCCAGATCGCTTGCCCACCTCTCTCCTCCAAAGACCTGCAACAGCCTGTGGCTAGCTCTGCCCCTCATCAAGGTAGGCCTTACCATCCTTCTTACCAGCTCTGTCAAGCACCCAAACTGCTAATTAAATCTGGGCTGCCTGGACTGTACTTAGGACTTGATCCTCTGTTCCACTGGGCTCAACCTGTACAATGTTTTTATGCATATATTAGACTTTATTTTTAAAATGACTATTGCCAAAATTACCACTATATTTTACATATCTTTACTGTTAATTAAAAGAATATCAAGCAAAACAGATGTGTTCAATAGGCTAAAGCATAAGGAAGTGAAAGAAAGTACAGTTGTGTACACTTACCATAAATGTAGATGTTAGAGTGTATTCACTGTTGCAGTCATTACATTTGGGTTATCCTGCTGGCAGGTTGCCCTCAGTCGGCCTGAATTCCAAAGTCTTAGGTCCTGCGTCGGTTGCTGTCGCCTCTTCCCTGACGTCAGGTCGTCAGGGGTATAAAAGATGCAGCCGATGCCATTTTATTTAGTTTTTCTTGCCCCAGATGTCAGGTGCCCCCAAAAGGTAGGCTAAAATTATGTAAATAAAACATACATGCACCAAAATAAGCTTTACCTTTTTCTATAAGCAAATACACCACCTAGAGTGCATAGATTAGAGAAGTAAAGATAAGTTCCAGTAAAAATAAGGTGGATGGCGGGTGGGTAACCTGGACTGCAACAGTGAATACACTCTAACATCTACATTTAATGAAAATGT